>NC_138105.1:101521028-101601028 GCF_964146895.1 Miniopterus schreibersii
GGCAGGCCGACGCTCTAACCATTGAGCACAGGCCAGGGCAGATTTCTCTAGGTGTCCGGTTCAGCGGCATTAAGCACATTCACGCTGCAGGGCAGCCGTCCCCACCGTCATCTCCAGACTCTCATCTTCCCAAACTGAGACTGTCCCCATCAGACACGCACCCCCCGCCCACCCCAGGCCCTGGCGCCCGCCCTCCTCTCTGTTTATGAATCTGACTCCTCCAGGTCCTCACGTACGTGGAGTCATATAGCGTTTGTCCTTCTGTGTCTGGCTGATTTCCCTGAGCGCATGTCCTCGCGGTTCATCCACGGTTTACGTGTCAGTTTCCTTCCTTTTTAAGGCTGAGTAATATTCCATTGTCTGGATGGATCACATTTTAAAAAATCTATTTTTATTGATTTCAGAGAAAGGGAGAGAGAGAAACATCAGTGATGAGAGAGTCACTGACCGGCTGTCCCCTGCACGCCCCCGCCTGGGAGCCGAACCATAGTCTCCTGGTTCTAGGCTGAAGCCAACCCCTGAGCCACGCTGGCCGGGCCAGGACGGATCACGTTTTGCTTAACGATTCGTCCATCAGGGGACACCCAGGTCACTTCTAGCTGGCGGCTACTGTGAATGAGGCTGTGAGCTCGGGGTGTGAGTGTCTCTCCGAGGCCCCATTTTCAGTGCCTGTGGGCAGGTGCCCTGCGTGGAACCGCTGGCTCGTGCTGATCTGAGGAACCTCCGGTTTTCCGCAGTGGCCGCACCGTCTTGCGGTCTCGCCGGCGGTGGGAAGGCTCCCACCTCGCCAGCACGCGGCCTTCTGGGGTTTTGGTGGGAGCCGACTGCTGGGAGCGAGGTGGGGTTGTGCCGTTTGGGTGACGAGCACCTGGATCCCGGTGGTGCCCTGTCCCGTCGGCGTGACTTGGACCGTCTCTAACTGACCTCCAGCGGCGAAACGGGACGCTCTCCCTCCTTCCTGGGCGCCCAGCGAGACCACGTTCCCAGCCGCCCTGCAGGGAGGTGCAGCCACGTCGCTGCCGACCCTCCCCTCTCCGTCCACTCGTCCCTCCGGTTTCTCTCTGAATCTGTCCCTGTGTCTGTGTGTCTGACCCTCTCTGTGTGTCTCTCCTGGCGGCTGCCTCTCTCTCCATCCGTCTTTGTCCCCGGGGCAGGGGGCAGCGAGCTTATGCTGGGGTGCTGGCCAGGCTCCCCCACCTCCCCTGGGCCAGCTCCACCTCTGAAGCTGTTCTCTGTGGGGGGGCCTGGCCATGGGGGGGGGCCTGGCCATGAGTGGGGGGCCCTGGCCATGAGGGGGGGCCTCCTGCTGCATCCCCAGAGCCCGGCCAAGGGGAGGAGGCACGATGGGGAGGGTCCAGGAAGCCAGGCAGAGTCTGCCCTGAGCTCAGGGCTCAGGTGGCCACCCCCGGGCCACCCCCTACCCTGCACACCCACTTTTCAGCCGTCTGCTGCGGTGCCCACACTGCTCCCAGGGTGGCCCCCGGGCTCTGCCACCTGGGCCTCACTCCGCTGGTGGACAAATGACCACCCTGCAGCTCAGCGGGGCAGCCAGCGGCCCAGTCCCCCCGCAGCGCACGCCTGCGAGTCCCCGCGGCCCTCCCAGGGCCCCTTCCCGCGGCTCCGGCCTCAGCGTCCGCACCTGGGAAATGGGGTCGCGCGCCCTGCGGGAGGGGCGGTCCCGCGCGCCACCGCCAGGGGTCGCCCCGCGCCCGGATCGCGGGAATTTGCTCCCGCTGGTCGCCCGCAGCTGCTCCTGTCAACGCCTCGCGCGTGTAACTCGGGGCCTGACAGCTGCAGCCCCGCGCACCTGGGGCTGGGCCTGGGGGCGGGGCCCGGGGCGGGGCCTGGGGGGACGCTGGGCGGGGGTCTGGGGGGACCCGGGGGCTGCGGGGGGCACCCCACCGCCCTCTCTCTCCTGGGGCCCCCGGGGAGGAGCACAGTCCACCTGCTGTCCCCACCCCCCGTTTCCCTCCACCTGGACTTCTCACCTGTTTTGCCCCATCTGGGGCCCCCTCTGGAACCCACCCAGGCAGGCGGGGCACCAACAAATAAACAGGGATCCGAACTCGCACCCGGGCGGGGAGCTCCGGTGCCCACGGTGCCCCCGGCGGGGGCAGCTGGCTGGGTGCCCCGAGCGAGCCGTGCCAAGCCCGGCCTCAGCTTCCCGTCTGTGAAACAGGGACGCTCTGAGCACCTGCCTGCAGGGAGCAGGGTGCTGTTGGGCCCCCCCACGCTGGCTCCGGGGGGAGCCAGTGGATGTCTGAGGGGTGCACGTGGATCTGAGCTTTGCCAGAGATGCTGTGTGTCCTTGGGCAAGTCGCTTGCCCTCTCTGGGCTGGGAAAGGAGCAGGTGGGGAGAGGTGAGGTCCAAGGGTTTCCATGTCCAGAGCTCAGTTCCCCTGCTTGGGTTTAACACAGACGCCTTCCTTCCCCGGGAGGGGGGGACACAGCGAGCATCTGCCCCAGGGGGAGATGGAGACCGACCCCGCGTCCTGCCCCCCCGCCCCCTCCCGAATTCCTCCAGAGGAGGCAGTCACAGAAAGTGGGCTCCTTTGTCCCTCTGGGTCTGGGCCGGCCTCTCACCAGGCGGGGACAGAGGAGAGCCCCTGGGAGCCCCGGCTCAGTGACCGCAGTGACCCAGACCGAGTCCAGCGGACACACTAGGAAGCTGACAGGGGTTGGGGACAGAAGGACATGCCCAGCCGCCCCCGGGCCAGGTGGTGGGGCCACAGAGGACAGGCCCCTGCCCACCAAGCCCCCTTCCCCCACACCATCAGCACCGAGGGTCCCCCCCCTCCCACCATGATTTATGAGGTTTCGACAGTGTTTGTGTCTTCTTGGAAAGCCATTTGGGGATGGGAGCTTTGATGGTAGAACCCAGAGTCTGGGAACCTCTCCTGGGAGGGTGATCCCAAAACCACACGGCGCCCAGCGCAGGGGCGGCTGGGGCGGTGCTCACCCCGGGGCAGCCCGGGAACGCTGGTGGCCAGGCTGCAAGAGGACGGGGCCCGGCCGCCCACAGCATGAGGGAGCCCGGGTTCCTGGCCCTGCCCAACCTGGGAGGCACCCGGGGGGTCACAGCAGCACGCTGGTTAGAGCCCCACTTAAAAAAAAAATTTTTTTTTTAAATCCTCACCTGAGGATATTTTTTCCACTGCTTTTCAGAGAGTGGAAGGGGGAGAGATCAACTTGAGAGGGACACGTAGATGGGTTGCCTCCCGCACGTGCCCCACCAGGGCCGGGGACAGAGCCTGCAACCGAGGTTCGTGCCCTTGGCGGGAATCAAACCCAGGACCCTTCAGTCCGCAGGCCAACACTCTACCCACTGAGCCAAACCAGCCAGGGCTACAGCCCCATTTAAAAAAATATATTTTTATTGATTTCAGAGACAGGAAGGGAGAGGGAGAGAGAGAGGAACATCCATGATGAGAATCACTGATCGGCTGCCTCCCACGCGCCCTGCTGGGGATGGAGCCCCCAACCTCGGCCTGTGTCCCGACCGGGAACCAAACCGTGACCTCCCGGATCCTAGGCTGATGCTCAACCGCTGAGCCAAGCGGGCCGGGCTGAGCCCCATTTTTATACTGAAGAGTTTACAAGTGAAATGACACGCTGCCCGGGGTTTATGCTCACTCCGGTATTTTCGTGTGGTGCTTGTGCAGTCGACAAGGTCTGTAAGGGAGCCGTCACCTCACCGGCACCTCACTGGCACCCTCACAGCCCAGCCCAGCCCTGCCCACCTGGGGCGATGAGGTCTCAGAGGGGCCCTGGGCTCCCGCCTCACCCTCTGCCAGACGCTTGTCCCTGTCCATTGTCCTCCATCGGGGCAGGCGTGGGGTTCCCCGGTTAGTCAGGACGTTGCCTGGCACCACACCCCCTGCCCAGGGGCGCGTCTAGTCTGGGCCTCTAACCCCGTGCAGCGAGCTCCAGGGCAGAGGGAAGTCGTTTGGGACGTGGCTCTGGCTTCTGATTTCTGTCCCGGCCACTTCTCCCTGTATGATGCTGGTAGGTTGGGTCGCCTCTCCGGGCCTCAGTTGCCACGTCCCAACGTGCCTCTGGGGCCCCGCCTCCACGCTGCGAGGTGGCCCAAGCGGCCACGTGCAGGCACCGCCTGGAGGTGTCCTGGCCAGCAAGCCAGACGAGGCCCCGATGACAGCAAAGCGGTCAGCGCCGGCAGGGAGCCTGGCAGCAACGGGTGGGAGGCAGCCCGGGGGTCCCGGCCCACGTCACAGCCGCGGAGGCTGCAGCCCCGGGTGGGAGCAGGCTCACCTGCGACCACTGAGTCGGCAAGAACCGCAGAGCGTCCCTCGGAGACGCCAGGGAGGGCCAGCCGCCCGGGTTTTGGGTCCAGCACACTGCTGACCCTGCAGGGAGGGAGAGAAGCCAGCCGGGGCACCTCACTCATTCCCCAAGGAGTGTGAATGTGCTCAGTGCCCCCGAACTGGACATGAAATGGTCAAGACGGCAAACTTTGTGTTTTCACCACAATAAAACACACGCATACATGCATCTTTTCTATATAACATCTCAGCGTTTGCCACACGGGGACCCACCTACAGTTTCTGTTGAGCACCTGCCTGTCCAGCCTGACCGAGAAGTTGGGGGGCTGGGGGGAGCTGGGACCCCAGGACAGGAACCACCAGTCAAAGGCATGGAGGCTGGGACCAGCGTGGGGTGTGGGGGGAACCTGGCCGGTGGCCCCGGGAGGGGGAGGCTGGAACCGTAGCTCCACGAGACGACCCCGGGGGTCACACTGGGTCTGTTTGGGGAGCCCCCGGGGTGCTCACTCATTGATAAGGGGGAGAAGGAAAGACCCAGCACCTGTTTCCCTTTATTATTCAAATGGTTGAATTTTAATCCTGTAATAAAGTGACAATTTCCATTTCCCAGGCAATTTATTTCCACAAAATGGCCGGGGTCATGACCTGCATGCAAAAACCAGCACTGTGATTAAACCAAATACGAACCAGGAGTGTTAATGGGGATGTTTCTTTAAAGGGGGCTGTGGGCTCCCCCTGCCCTGCCCTCGGGGAGCCGGGGCCTCGGTGTCGGGAGGTAGCCCCTCCGTGACCAGCGTCAGCCCCTCTCGGGGTCGGGGCCTCCTGGGCACCCCGCGAGGCTCCCTCTGGCTGGCTGCAGGCCGCCCCAAACCTGCTCAAGTGGGCACAGCTGTGGGAGCTTGGGCAGACCCCTAACGGCTCTGGCCTCAGTGTCCCCTTCTCCAGCAGTGCCTTCCTTCTAGGGCGGGTGGGAATTTAATGAGGAAAACATGGAAAACATCAAGCGCTGGTTGTCTAGATGGCTATTATTTTTAGCGACCACTATCCAGGCCCAGAGGGGCGGGGTGGGTCTCAGGGAGCTCCCGACCCTAACAACCCCTCCTTCGGTATCTCGGTGTCCCCGCGTGGGGGCCCCCAGCAAGCTCCCAGCAGGAGCCCAGGACCTGCCCTAAGAGCAAGATGTCCACACGGACCTGTGCCAGGGCCGGGCGTCGGGTGGCCCCTGGGGCTGGGAGCTGCGAGCGGGTTGGAGGGCGCCGGTGCCCACAGCGTCTGTCAGCCCCAGGAGAGCCCTCCGGGGACACCAGGTCACTTGGCCTCTGCGCCTCGTCTGCCCTGCCCGCGCTGTAGGTAACACTGTCGACTGGTAATTCTCCTGATCCCTTTATCCTGCACTTTAATAAATAATTTACCTGAATTATTCACAGGGAAATTTCAACATTATTAAAAATTAACCAACTTAAATGAGCCCCTGGTAAATAGCTGGGGTGGCTCTTCTGAGGGGGAAGCTGCACCCAGGGCCCGAAGTGGGACCAGGCAGGGTAGGGGGACGGCAGGGGCCGCACAGGTGAGCAGGGTGGGGGCAGGGGCCCGAGGCGGCCAGAGGCAGCTGGAACCCGGAGGGTGACCTGCCCCCGTCCCTCAGGCTGAGCGGCCCTGGGAAGGCGCCTGCTCCTCTCTGGGCCTCTGGGATGACGGGGCAATGCTGTCTCACGCCCAGGACGCAGGCAGGGCCTCGGGAAGAGGGAGACCAGTGGCACCCGGCGATGGGGACCTGGGCCGGCTTTTGGTCTGGAAGGTGGAAGTGTGCTCCCGGCCTGAGGGGGCTCACAGAGAGGAGCCCGGGCTGGGGGGCTGCCCTGACCGCGGGCGCCCGGCAGCTGGGGGCCGGACACAGGGCGCTGAGGAGGGAACGCACGGGGGCTGGCCGGCCTCGGGGGTCCCTGTGAGCGTTTACCGGGGGCCCAGCAAAGTCTGCTGCAGGCAGACTCGACATCTCTGCACCGAGACAGAGCAGCCCAGCCGCCCGTCACCCCAAGTCACGTCCCGTGTAGTTTATTTATCGTTATTAAAGGTGAACAGTGCGGGACTTGGAGAAAGTTCAGCCGCCTGAGCAAGTTGTTTTTCAGGAGCATCGTCTTCACCGAGCCGAGGTGCTGGGGCGGGCGAGGTGCCTGCGGGGGGAGGCTCAGAAACCCGGGCGGCAGGGAAGTGGGGCACGCCGGCCACGCCGTGCTCATCCACACGGTCGCCCCCCCAGCGGCTGTCGCCTTTCACAGGTCATCGCTACGGAATCCGCAGTGAGGCCTTTTCCCTTTTCTATCACGATGCGGCCCTGAACCCCGACGTGCTCTCACACACAGCTCGCCTCGTTTCGGACCAGCCACGTGTCACGCGCTCCGTGGCCCCGCGTGGCCCGGCCAGCGTGCCGCTGGGTCCCGCCCTGGCCGCATCGGGGCTCCACGCGTGTGCGCGGTGGTCAGGACTCGGGCTGCAAGCTTCAAGCGGGAGCACATCGGCACGTATCAGCTACACCTCGGCGCAATGGATGACTCGCAGAATTAAATACATGGGCTGATTTCGATCAATTAAACAGAAATGGATTAAATTGTAAAGTCCAGGCCTGCCGCTCGGAGGCAGGTGGAGCCCGCGTGTTAGAACTCACTGTGGAGCCCACAGCCCGGCTGCCGCTCCCTGGTCACGCTCAGAGAGGGCTCATGAGACCGGCCCAGCCACGTGCACAGGGCTGGGCACAGGGCAGCCACCTGACCTGCCAGGGCCTCGCTTCACGTTAATAAAATGACGCCCAAGGGTGGCTTGGCGCCGCTCCTCCGTGCTCCTGAAGGCCGTGGCCGGGCCCTCGTGAAAGGTCACTGAGGAAAGTAAATAACGCGGGGAGCGGGCTCCCTGGTGCAGGCTCCTGCCCTATGGGAAGGTGAAGCCCAGCCCCAGTGGCCGCGGCCAGGAGCGGGCGGACGTCCAGAGCCCTCCATTTAATTAACGGTCCCCCAAAGCGGGGCGGGGCTGTCGGAATCCAGCCGGAAACTGGAGTTAGAATTGTGAGGAGAGAGAACTGTGGGTGGGGCACCCCAGGGTCCCTGAGAGAGCCTCGGAGGGTTCACGCCTCCGGGACACGGAGGCGAGCTCACCGCTGTCCGTTTGGGGGGCTGCAGAGCTGAGCCGTCCAGAGTGTCCAGGAGGGGGGACAAGAGGCCGCAGTGGCTCCTCTCACCGTCCTTGACTTGGGGGCTCCTCAAGCGGCAGGAGGGCCACGTAGTGTCCCAGAGGACCCTCAGGGGCCCGGGGCCAGGTTGTGTGACGTGTGGAACTGTGAACAGACCCCATGTCCCATCTGAGCCTCCGTTTGCTCCTCCAGAAACAGTGAAGTCACCGCCGTGACGCGCGACAGGCCCAGCCCCGCGCCTGGCTCGGCACCCGGCGGGTTCTACCGCTGTTCTGGGGGCTGCTTTGCAAACTGTGAAGGGCTGTGCCCGCGTGAAGATGGACAGCCGCAGCTCTCGGACATGCAGTGGCCCTGAGCCCGGGGGCTGAGCTGTTCGCCGCTCCAGGCACTCGGTCCCCCCAGGTCCCGGTGCGGCAGAGCCAAAGCCAGGCCTGTCCCCGGGCCGTCCCCTCCCGCTGCTGGGCCTGAGTGTCCTGGAGGGAGGGCCCGGAGCAGGGAGGCAGGAGGCTCCAGTTGCCATGGTGCCGTCACGATCTTCCCTGAAGCCACCTCCTGGGGCGGCTTTAAAATCGGTCCCCAGCAAGGGGGTGAGCGAGCCCCTTCCCCGGAGCGTGGGCCTGGCTGGGCGGCTTGTTTCTAACGGGGGGACTGACGGTGTGTGGGTCCTGGGTCACTGCAGCCTCTCCCTGGCCCCTGGGTCGCCCACTGCGGGTGCGTGTGGGTGGGAGCCAGACGCCACGTCGAGAGGAAGCCCAGGAAAGGGGCTTAACATTCCTACGGAAATGCAAGGGGCCCGAGTAGCCTAAACAGTCTTGACAAAGAAGAATGAAGTTGGAGGACTCACCCATCTTGATTTTAAAACTTGTTACAAAGGTACTTGGTCAAGACAGGGGCATGGGCATCGGGACGGACATACAGACCCAGGGCCTGGGACCGAGGGCGCAGGGATGAACTGTCCAGGGAGCTTCGACGAGACCGTCCGATGGGGGGAGAGCCGTCTTTCCTACCAATGGTGCTGGGACACCCGGACGTCCACATGGACAGGCGGGATCCCTGCCTGCGCCACGCGAGAGACAGGAACGCAAAGCTGTACCCAAACCTAAGAAACAGGAACTCAAATTGTATCCAAACCTAAGAAACAGGAACTCAAATTGTATCCAAACCTAAGAGACACAAACTCAAATTGTATCCAAACCTAAGAAACATGAACTCAAATTGTATCCAAACCTAAGAGACACAAACTCAAATTGTATCCAAGCCTAAGAGACAAAAACTCAAATTGTATCACAACCTAAACGTCCCAGTTGAAACTATGAAACCCTTCAAAGAAAACGTAGGAGCAAATCACGACGTTGGGTTCGGCAATGTCACCTGTTAGCTGTGTCACCAAAAGCACAGTCTGGTTGCGCCCCCTCCGTGTCGACTGCCCCCCACTCTGAGTGGACACCCTGGAATATGCAGGATGGCAGAGCCACGTCTGTGATGACGAGACTGCGGCCGGTGGAACCGGGCTCTGGCTGCCCCAGCTCTGCCCACACTCGCCCCCTCGCTGCCCGCGGGCCTGGCCCAGTGGGTCCCTGGGCCTCAGCTTTCTCACCTGTAAAATGGGGTGATACCCACAGTGCTTCCTCGAGGAGCCATAGCGCAGCTCACACCACATCGGGGGCCTCAGCCTCCCGCCCCACCCAGCTCTCGGCCCCTCCTGGGTCCTGAGTTTCTCCCCACACTCAGAGGGGGCCGTGAGCGTGCTGGAGGCCACGCAGACTCGGGGACCATCGACTGCTGGGCCCAGCGATGCCCCTTCCCAGGGCAGCCGCCTCCATCTCCGACTAATCTGGATTTTTAAGCACAATTAACGAGGTAATCGGGGTCAGCAGAGCCCTTCAGACACAGTTTAGCATGAAACCCTGATGCAGGAACCGCACGGATGGATGTTGTCGATATAATGGATTCCCACCAGTCGCGCTAAACAAGGCCGCACGGGCTGAGTCAGCCGCCTCGGAGGAGGCCGCCCAGGCCGGAGCTGCCGCCGCAGCTCCAGTCATTACTACGGAGCTTGTAACACGTTTCGGAGAATTCATTAGGGAGAGAAAACAGTAAAATTTGAAGTTATTTGTAAACCCAACAGGGAAAACATGCATCGTTTCGAGGAAGGAGACGTGTCGATTCCAGACAGCGGGACATGGGGGGAGGAAGAGGGGCCCGCGGGCCGCAGGCTCTCTCAGTGAGGAGGCTCTGCGCCCCACGGAGAAGGTGGCTGTGGCGCCGTTTCCATGGAGACCTCAGCACCAGACCACGGGGGGCCCAGATGGGGCAGAGCCCAGAGAGGGCAGGGCCTGCACACAGTCACACAGCACAGAGGCTGGCCGGGGCCGGGACGCCCGCAGGGAAGGAGCAGGGGCTGGGCCCACGCGAGCTGTGACAGAGGCCTGGACAGGGCAGTGCTGCCCACAAGCACATGGCGTCCAGGGAGGTGCAGGTTGGGACCAGGAGCCCCTCGTCCCCTCTGCTCCCGCTTCCTCCTGGCCAAGAAACCTGCTGTCCCAAAGCCCTGCCCTGCCACCGCCCTGCCTCCCATCTCTTGCTTCAGCACCATGTGCCAGACTCTCTCACCTTTGTCCCTGTCACGGGTGATCCCCGACCCACGGAGCTCCTACATGCTCCGAGCCTAAGCCCCCTTTCAGGGCTCCCCGTGAGGGTCCCTCCCAGATACCACAGCTCGGTTCCCTAGCACCCGCTTTTCTTCCCAGATTTGCTCACCTCCCTGTATAATCCCAGGGGTGCCCACAGGGTTTTCATCTGTCTGCACCTCCAGGCCCCAAGCGCCAGGAGGGCATTTCCTACGTTCACGTGTACCCGTGACCATGGGCCCCATGAATTCACCTGAGCAACTTGGCCCGGGAAAGGCCCCACGTGTGGACGTGCCGTGGGCCCCATGTGTGGACGTGCCGTGGGCCCCACGTATGGACATGCCATGGGCCCCATGTGTGGACGTGCCGTGGGCCCCACATGTGGACGTGCCGTGGGCCCCGCGTGTGGACATGCCGTGGGCCCCATGTGTGGATGTGCTGTGGGTCCCACGTGCATTCTCCTTTCTTCCCTGGAAGCCAACGGTACTCGGTCACTTGCAGACACTCTGCTGGGATGGCAGAAGTGACGGGTTGTTGGGGTCACACAGGGAGTGGGGAGCCCACAGAAACCTCCTGCCCCTCGCCTGTCCAGCCAGTCACTCTGGGTGGGCAGGGAGGGGAGAGTGGCATCGGGTGAGAGTTAACTGGTGGGTCTCGATGGGTGGTGGGTACTCAGGGCAGAGCCCCACGTGAACCAGGCTATGACTGAGGAGTGTGAGCCCTGGGCCCTGGAAGGGCGATGACAGGAACCCCTGTGACCAGCGTGAGGACCACCGTGGGGAGGGGAGGGTCCATTGCGAGGGCCTTGCTGGGAGAAGGGGAGGACAAGGGCAGGAACATGGGGGGCACTGGCATGAGGAGCGCTCAGCAGGTCCAGGTGGTGAGCTCCCCATTCCAGGAGGCATCAGAGCCACAGAGGATGCTGCTCTGGCCTGGCCTTGGGATGAGACAGGCCCTGGAAGGAGGGGTTCAGGAGGGAAGGGAAGGGGGCAGTGGGGTTGCAGGAAGTGGGTGGGATGGCATTGGAAGAAAAATGGACTCGAGAGGGCCTCTCCTGTGGCACCCACCCAGGGGCTCCCTGGGGCAGGAGAGGCCTTCAGATGGCAGGGACATCACTCCTGCTGAGGGTGACAGGCCACCCCTGACTCTGGGCAAGGAGACAGGCCTGGGGTCCAGTGCCAACCCTCTCAGGCTTGAGGCTCAGGGTACCCAAGGGCCTGGGCTCCTCAGGGTGGCTGCTTAGGTGGTGCCCTGGAGCTGTCTCCTGGCCCCTTCCCAGCAGCATCTTCTCCCAGGCTGGCCCTTGGCCCCCCCTGGGAACGGGGGCATTGAAGCCACTCCTTCCGGCCGAGTGCAGAGGTTAATGGAGGCGGCGGGGTGGGCTGGGCGGGAGGAGCCCGTCTCTTCCGGGAGAGATGGAATGAAGACGGGTCAAAGCTCAGGGTTTATGAGCCGAAGGGCCATCAGCCGGAACAAGCTGGGATGGGTTTGGGGCTGGCGCTGGGATCCCAGACTCCCGGCTTGAGGGGCTGGGCTGAGGAGTCCCTGGGGAGGACACCTGCCGTGTGCAGGTGCTGGATAGACTCACAGTGGCCTAGGAGGCAGGGCTCTCACGTCCCTGGACAGGTGGGAAGACAGAGCTCTCTCCATCCCTTGCTGAGCCCCAAACCCTCAGCCCAGCATCCAGACCAGCCCTCACCTGTCCTGTCCCATCTGAACCAGGTGGGAGCCTCCCCGGACCTCCAGCCCTTTCACACCTCCAGGCCCCTGCCCCCAATGCACCCTCCACCAGGCGTGCCCTTCACCCGGTGTGCCCGCTCCCGGCCTGCTCTTCAGTAAGTGAGCCACTCGTCCTGTAAGGCCGGCCCCACTGGCCCTTCTCAGGCTGGCATGGCTGGTCGGAAGGCTCTGTGGCCCTGGCTCCCCATGCTGACCAGATGGCGGCCCTGCTACACCCCAGGGGAGGGTCTCTGGGACTCTCTGCACCCACCCTGGGTGGGTCAGGGCCAGAAGGAAGCCCCTACTATCCCAAGGGTCCAGTTCGGCCCTGTTCATCACTGCTGTGTGACTCAGGGGGCCATTCTACCTCTCTGAGCACGTGAACCCCCTTCGTTCCACGTCCCCACAGCCATCCTGGGTCGGCTGTGAGTGTCACCCTTCCCTCATGGCTGGGGAAACCGAGGCTCAGAGCAAGGAAGCCCCCCTGCTGCCCTTTCCTGCCGGGGCCGCCCACCCAAGTTTCTGAGGGCAGATTTTAATTAAGGCAGTTTGTAATTACCTAACTGCATCCTACTTAATAAAACTCGGGGGAGTTTTAATTTTTTTGCCTTATTTAAAAATTTCATCACCGCCAGCCGACATGGGAGAGGGGGGTCCTCGCAGAGCCGACCCATGTGCCTGGCTTTGGACTCAGGGGGGGCTTGGGGAGCTGGGGAGCAGAGAGGGGCACTGGGCAGCCTTGTGCCTGCCATCCTGGTGTCCCTGCCCCACCTGATTGTCACCTTCCTGGGTCTCAGGGTGCCCTCCCCCACCCATAGCACTGCCTGTTTGCCTGGGACGTGCTGAGCCACAGACAGATCTGCTCCCTTCTTTAGTGGAGGCGCAGCATGTGCAAAGGTTCTGGGGCTTTCTGGGAGTGGGCAGAGGGTGGGCGTGGCCAGGACTCCACGGCAGGGGCCGGGCCTGGGAGGGTGCGGCCCGGGCAGTGGCTTGGGCCTCCTGGCCAGCGGCCTCCAGCTTCTGCTCCCCGGCCTCCCACAGAGCCAGCCCTCACTGAGGACCACGGGTGCTGCCACTGAACTGAAAGCCGGAGAGTTCCCACAACACTAGGCTTTCTCGCTCCTGGTGAAACCTGGGCAGGCCCCGGGGGAACATGGAGCTGGAGCTGCGAGGGGGCTGCCCGGTGCTTGTCCAGGTCCTGCAGGTGGTCAGGCAGCACTTCCTGCCCCGCCCAATCCCCAGTCACTCTCACCTCAGCCTGGGGCCACCCCCCAAATCCTGGCCCCCCAGGTTCCTTCCCCTACAGTCTGGGTCATACCAGGCTGGGTCATACGGCAGGGAACCTGGGCTGGAAGAGACTCTGACTGGTGCCAGTGCCGAGGACAAGGTCGGCTGCCATGAAGGGCATCCTCTGCCCCCCCCCCGACCCTGACGCAGGCTCAGAGGCACAGGTCTCAGTGCAGCTGGGACACAGCACCCCTGGCCCTGCCGGCCAGTTGGGGTGGAGGAGGCAGGTGGGGTCACTGCTCCGGTCCAGAGGCCCCAGGAGCCAGGGCATGGTCACCGCCTTCCCTTCCCCCAGCACCCTGTCTGTCCAGACTGGCGCTGACAGATTGACGTGGCCAGTTAATAACTGCTCTCCTTCCTGCTGAAGGCTAATTAAATATTAATCGGCCTGGTGAGGTCAGCAGAAACCGCTCCACGGCGGCAGAGGGAGATGCCTTTAATTAATTCTCCCGCAGAGGGTCTGGCTGAGGGGCCCCACAGGCCCACGCATCCCCGGCCACCCTCCACACCTGCCCGGCCGCTTGGCACCCCCTCTACAGCCCCTCTGGTCCATGCCTCCCAGAGGAGGTGAGCGGTGGGGTTGTGTCCCTGTTCACCACCCGCCCAGCCCAACCGGGGTCTCCCCCGGCAGCACGCTCCCACCCTGCCCGGCACCCATGACTCTGCCCTGGACACCTTCCCCGGCACAGGTCCCATCCACAGCGGGTGCCTGTGGTGCACGAGGCCAGGGACTGTGGCCCCACCCGGCAGTCCACGTATGTCCAGCAGAAAGGGGGTTGGGGGTGGGGTAGGCGGGGGCTCCTCCCATGTCCCTCAGCTCAGGAGGGACTCACAGAGCGAGGGGACAGCCAGGTGCCTGCCCTCCATCCACCATCTGGTCACTATCAGAGAAGGCGGCCACCCACCATCACAGCTGGGGCCATCAGGGGCTGGGGGCTGCAGGCTCCCAGGCTGGGGGGCTCAGAGGCGCCTAGACACAGGCAGTGAGGTCCCCAGGGAAGCACAGGGAAGGTTAGTCCCATGGGCAGGGGCTCGATGCCAGAGCTACAAGAGCATTTAGGGGTCACGGGGTTATCTCTTCACCCCTGGTTTATTTAGGACACGATGGAGGCCTGGAGGTGGGGGCTCAGCTGAGTGGGTGAGGTGGAAGGAGGCTGTGGCCAGGATGCCTGTCCCGATGCAGGGCCTGAGGCCTGAGCCCGATACCCCAGTGCCCTGGGACCACAGGAAAGCCCAGGCAGGAGCCTCCAAGGTGGGGCCATTCAGCAAAGATCCTATGACGTGACTGGTGGGTCTTGGGCTTAGAATCAGAGACATAACAGGGCAGCTCCTTCTCTGACCAGTGTCTTTGCCCAGCTGTGGAGTGGGGGCCCTAGGGGCACGGCCCAGCCTGGCTCAGGCACACCTCCGGGGGGCAGTGGGAATTGGGCACTGGGGTCTCTGCTCCAGTTTCGTGTTAATTTTTTATTTTTTCATAAGTGGGACTGGAAGCGGCTCCAAAGTGAGTCCGAAGTAACTGGGGCTCCCGCTGCTGGATCGCGCTGGAGGGACTCGAGGTTATTTATAATGTCATTATTGTTCCTCCCACCCCCACCCATCCTCTCCGCTGGAAGGGGACGTGTCGCAGGGGAGGGCAGTTTGGAGGTCTGGGACCATGCCCCCCACTGCCCTGCCCTGGAGATGGGACGTCCTGGAGTCACAGGGGCCTCTGAGTGGCTCACCCCATCCCTCTCCTCTCTTTTGTTCCCTCCCTGGCATAAGGTCCCCAGGAGGGGAATGGCGCTAATTTGCTGTGTGCCCAGCCTATGCGGGTTTGAGGCACCCAAGGCAAATATCCAAGGGAAAGTGGCCCCAGCAGCTGGCACAACAGGTGCAAAGGCCCTGGGGTAGGAATGAGCTGGCAGCCTGCAGCTGGGGCAGTGGGAGTAGAGTAGGAGAGGGAATGACAGAGGCCAGGCTGTGGTGGGGGAGGGGAATGGGACCCACCCACTCTCCTCACGTGGTCAGGGTGGGTATTCTAAAGCACAAAAATGACCCCAGACCCCCACACCTGTCCCAGCCTGGCCTGGCCTTGCACTTGCCTCCCGCTGTCTCCTGTAGCTGCATTTCTCTCACCTGCCGGGGCTGCCATGGTTGGATAGGAAGTGGCAGTGGCAAGGCGCAGAAACCCCAGCCTGACCAACTTAAACAGAAGAGGGAATTTGTTGCCTCCTAGAGCTGAACTGTCTGGGATAAATCTCTGGCTTCAGGCTCAGCCTGATCCAGGGCTCAAATGTCTTCACCAGCATCCATGTCTGGGCTCTGATTTTTCTGCAATGGTAGGTCTACCCTCAGGCTCCAAAAACTGTCTGAGGATTTCCACCTCCATCCAAGATAAAGTAACAAGGACTAGATTTCTCTTCCCATCTGAAACAATTATTTAAAAAACAACAACAGACAAAAATATAAGAAACAATAGTTTTCAAGGCACCAGACATCAGGTTGTAAAGGTCAGAGATTCCTGAGAGATGGGGAGAAATGAGAGAGCCCTGCCATGGAGAGAATTTCTAGACCAAGAGGCAGAAGGGAGAATCTAGGTGCAGACTGGCAAACTCCCTGAGACAGAGCTAAGAGTCTGGGGAGACCACAGTGGACTTTGCAGGACAGTGTACCTGAGAGAAGAGACCTGCAGAGGGTCCCTTGTGAGTTTTCAGGAGAGTACAGACTACTGCATACAGATGGGGAGAGTCCAAGACCTGGGTAAGAACCATCCAGAAGGATACGACAGCAATGCCCAGTGCTCACACGGACCTGGGAAAATGCCTTTTCCTACCAGCCAGACTCGTGATGGAAAAACTCACCATTCACAGGCCTTGGAAAGGATGTTCAGGAAGGTCTTGCCTTGGTTGTGGGGGAAATTATCTCTAGACTGAGCTGCTTCAGATGCACAAGATCAACAACGGCAAGAGTGGAAAGGATCAAACTGCTTCCCAGTAACTTAACTACACCTCAAAATACAGATCAAGTGTATTTACAGGGCTACAAATATCGAGCAACCAACGAAGCAAAATTCACAATGTCTGGCATCCAATCAAAGGTTAACAGTCATTAAAAGCAGGCCCCGGCTGGGTGGCTCAGTTGGTTGGAGCGTCATCCCATGTACCAAAAGGTTGTGGGTTCGATTCCTGGTCAGGGCACATACCTAGGTTGTGGATTTGATCTCCAGTCATGTGTGTATGGGAGGCAACCGGTCGATGTTTCTTTCTCTCTCTTTCTCCCTTTCCCTCTCTCTAAAATCAATAGAAAACAAGTCCTCAGGTGAGGATCTAAAAAACAGCAGAAAAACGTTCCCCACAATGATAACAAACCTAGAACTGACCCACATGTTGAATGAGAAGGTAAGCACAGAAAATCAGTTATTATAACTATACTTTATATGTTTGAAAAGTTGAGACACAGAAGATAGGAAAAAAAACCCCAAATTGAAATTTCAGACTTGAAAATTATGATGCCTCATATGAAAAATACACCAGGTGGCATTAATAGCAAATCAGATACGAGGTAGAAGAAAAGATTAGTGAGCTTGAAGGCATAGTAATAGAAGCTACCCAGATGAAAAACAGAAAAAACAAAATTATTTTGTAGTAAAAATGACCATTAGTTGTATGTGAGACACCTTCCCATGGCCTAATATATGTGTGATCGGAGGTCCTGAAGGGAAGTGGGGAGAGAAAAACTGAGGAAGTTTGGCTGAAAAATCACCAAATCTGACAAAAATTATAAAGTCATGGATAAAAGCGCAACGTACCCCAAGTTTAAGAAACATGAACAGAACCACAGCAGTCACATAATGAAATTGCTTAAAAGCTGTGATAAAGAGAAAAAATTTAAAAGCAGTAAGAGAAAAAAGACACGTGTACACAAGGAAAGACAGCAGACTTCTTATGGAAATACTGAAGCAAGGAGGCAGTGGAGGAACATCCTTCATGTACTAAAAACCCCATCAATCTAGAATTCTATACCCAGCACAAACATCTTTCAAACGGGAAGATGAAACAAAGGTGTTTTCAGACAACAGAAGTGGAAATAATTCATCAGCAGCCCTGCACTAGAGAGAGGACGTCCTTCCAGCAGAAGGGAATCATACAGACCAACGTGAGGCTATACGGGGAGTGAGAAGCTCCAGAAACTGTAACTTTGTGGGTAAATAGGTGATATTTTTCTCATTATCTAAATCTATTTAAATGGTAATTGACTGGCCCGGCCGGGCGAGGCTCAGCGGTTGAGCGTTAACCTGGGAGCCAGGCAATCAGGGTTTGAGTCTGGGTCCGGGCACATGCCCGGGTTGCGGGTAGGCAGTGATCAATGACTCTCTCATCATCGATGTTTCTCTCTCTTCCTCTCCTTTCCTCTCTCTGAAATCAATAAAAGATATATTAGGAAAAAAAAAAAAAAAAGATAATTGACTGAACACAAGTGATAACACATGTGTAAGTGAAATTAATTTCATACTATTGTAAACACCACAAGGGAGAAACAAAAGTGATTACACAACAGCCACTGCAAGGTTCTCGTACAAACACCGTCCAAGAGAGTGTCAGTGTCGATGTTCTGGTTGTGCTGTTACCTTGGAGTTTGCAAGATGTGACATCAAGGAAGGGAGGGGAAAGCGCTCATGACAGGATTTCCTGGAGCTGCATGTGAATCTACAATGACCTCAACATTAAACATTTAATTAAGTTGTTTAAATTAAAAATTTTTAAGTTAAAAAATCAGTAAAAAGAAATGGAAAAAGCCACGATAATCAATAATCTAAGTTTTAAGTAAAGACGGGATCTGGAGGGGAAAACTGTCCAAGAGAGAGGGGGAGAGAGATGGAGAGAGGCCCACTTCCAACCTTTTACATCCTCACACCATAAACTCGGGACATAAGAGAAGCCTTTCTGATGCTCAGTTTCTATGTCTGTAAAATGGACATAAAAAGTCTGCTTCAAAAGGTGCTTGATCCCCACAGTGGACCGTCAGCAGCCATACCAGGGAGCGAGCTCTGACACTCGCTCCGACACGGGCGAACCTCGAGGACGTGACACTGAGTGACAGAAGCCAGGCACGAAAAGCCACATGTCGTATGATTCCACTCATGCAAAATATTCAGAACAGGCAGATCCGTGGAGACAGAAGCAGACTGGCGGGGCCGGGGCTCGGGGGAGGGGGTGGGCAGCGGCTGATAGTGGGCGTGGGGTCTCCTCTGGGGGTGATCAGGCTTAGGAAGGAGACAGAGGTGTAGGCTGGGCAGCACTGTAAACACTAAGTGCCGCTGACTGTCCACTGTAGAAGGTTAGGGTGTCAGCTCCTGACCCCACGGTCACCCCCTTCTCTGGAGGAGCACATGAGGCTCAGAGAGGGTATGTGACAGGTGGAGGAAGGGACGTGGCCTTCAGAGGACAGAACACACAACTTCACCTCTCATCTGCCCCCCAACTGGAGCGTGGGGGCCGGGGCTGAACCAGCTCCCCTCCTGGGCCCAGAGCAGGGCAGACAAGGAGCAGCCTGGGCTTGGAGGGGTGCAGGGTGGCCCTCCCTGGTCCACAGTGCCCCCACTCTCACCTGGACACCTGCACAGGTATTGGCTTCCCCTCTGCCCCCCGCCCGCCCTCCTTAGAGTGCCCTTGAAGACGTCAGCATCGCCCAGCAGGCGTGGCTCAGAGGTTGAGCGGGGACCTAGGATCCAGGCGATCAGGGTTCGATTCCCGGTCAGGGCACATGCCCGGGCTGCGGGCTGCAGCCGATCAATGACTCTCTCATCATTGATGTTTCTCTCTCTCTCTCCCTCTCCCTTCCTCTCTCTGCAATCAATAAAGATATATTAAAAAAAAAAAAATTCAACTTAAAAAAAAAAAAAGTCAGCATCATTCGTCACCCCCCCACCCCCACCCCCCTGAGCGGCCTCAAGTCCCCTCCCAGCTCTGAGAAGGGAATCCCAGGGCTCCGCTGGCACCCCCGGGCCCACCTTCCTACATCATCCCACGCCTCGCCCTCCCCGGGCTGCAGCTCCAGCCCCAGGGCCTTTGCACTTGCTGTTCCAGTCACTAAAAATGCTTTTCCCTGCCCTCTGCACCTGGTCGGGGCTCAAGCGTGGGGGAGCCCCCCCCGTTTCTACTGCCCCCTAAGGACCCTCCCGGCCGTTCCCTCCTCGGAGCCCCGGAGGAAGTGGGGGCAGGGGTCGGGCCCAGCGCACAGCAGAGCCCGGCGCGGGGAGGCCCGGGGTCCCTGCGGGGGACCCGAGTGCACGGCGCTCCGGGCAGCAGGCGCCCGGGAGGGGGGGCGGGATCCAGGGGGGCGGACGGCTGCGCCCCTGGGCGCCCCGGGCCGAGGGTCAGGGACACCGGGCTCCCCTCCAGGCGGCTCTGCCTCTGGCTCCCTCCCGTCTGTAAAATGGGCGCATTTATGACCCTCCCCTTGCGGGAGTGTGTATGGGGAGGCCCCCCAGGGCCCCCACCCGCAGCCCCAGCCCACCCGAGCCCCTGGGGCGCAGCTGCCGGGCGCCCTGGGGTGCGGGCGGGCAGAGGGCGGGGGCACGGCCGGCCGAGGCCCCCGTGGGCTCCAGGGAGACGCCCGGCAGCCAGGGGCGGGCAGCGGCCCCGAGGGCCCCTCCGACGCCGCGGCGCCGGATTGCTGTCCGTCCGTCCGTCCGTGCGTCCGTGGGTCCGTCCGTGCGTCCGTCCGTCTGTCTGTCCGTCCGTCTGTCCGTCCGTCCGTCCGTCCGTCCGTCCGTCCGTCCATTTGTCCGTCTGTCCGTCCGTCTGTCCGTCCGTCCGTCTGTCCGTCCGTCCATCTGTCCGTCTGTCCGTCCGTCTGTCCGTCCGTCTGTCTGTCCGTCCGTCCGTCCGTCCGTGCGTCCGTCCGCGGGCCGGCGAGCTGGCGGAGCCGCGCGCGCAGCTGCTCGGGGCCCTGTCACCGTCTAGCGGTTGAGCCGCACTAATGAACATCGGGCGGGTAGTCTCGAGCCTGTTCCGACTGATTACTCGGAGAGCCGAGTGCGTCTCCCAATTACCCAGGCAATTAGGCGACTAATTAAACACTTACCCCGCGCGCAAACAGGCGCGGGCGGCGGGGGCTGGCGGGGCGCCTGCGCGGGCGGCTGGCGGAGCCCACGCGCGGCGCGAGCACCCGTGGGGGCGGCCCGCGGGCAGGCGGCAGGCGGCTGGGGTCCGGACCGCCGGGACCTGTCCAGCTCTGCCCCGGGCAAAGCCCCGTCTTCTCAGCCCTTGTCAACTGCCCCCTGCGCCCTGCACCCTGCCCCCTGCCCCAGGCCCCAGGAAGCCCTCCTGCCTGCCCTGGCCCCAGGCACCTCTGCTTGCTGACCTCGGGGTCCAGCCTGCCCAGCCCTGCCCAGCCCAGCCCAGCCCTGCCCAGCCCTGCCCAGCCCAGCCCTGCCCAGCCCAGCCCAGCCCTGCCCAGCCCAGCCCTGCCCAGCCCTGCCCAGCCCAGCCCTGCCCAGCCCAGCCCAGCCCAGCCCAGCCCTGCCCAGCCCAGCCCTGCCCAGCCCTGCCCAGCCCTGCCCAGCCCAGCCCAGCCCAGCCCAGCCCTGCCCTGCCCAGCCCAGCCCTGCCCTGCCCAGCCCTGCCCAGCCCTGCCCAGCCCTGCCCTGCCCAGCCCTGCCCAGCCCAGCCCTGCCCTGCCCTGCCCAGCCCTGCCCTGCCCAGCCCAGCCCTGCCCTGCCCAGCCCTGCCCTGCCCAGCCCTGCCCAGCCCAGCCCTGCCCTGCCCAGCCCAGCCCTGCCCTGCCCAGCCCTGCCCTGCCCAGCCCTGCCCAGCCCTGCCCAGCCCTGCCCTGCCCAGCCCTGCCCAGCCCTGCCCAGCCCTGCCCAGCCCAGCCCTGCCCAGCGCTCCTCTCCCAGGCCCACACTCCGCTGCTCTGGCGAAGGCCTCTGTCTGCTCTGAGGGGCAGCGCCAACGCCCCAGCCCCTGGCCCCACTGCCTCCGCCTGCTCCCAGCCAGGCTGCTTCCTTTGGAAGATCCACCTTCGAGGCCAGGCCCGGTGGCTCTAGAGCGTGCCGGGCGGTGTCCTCCGTCCACTCTTTCAGGATTTGCACCCGCCAGCCGGAGAGGGTGCACTGTCCCTCCCCGATGCGTGGACAGGAAGGGCTGGGGCTCCCTGCTGCCCTGGGCCTGGATTCCCGGGACCACCCCATGCTGTGAGCAGGCCCAGGCACACGCTCCCACCCCAGAGGTCCGCCTGCCCCACGCGAGGGCAGGGAAGCTCAGCAGTGAAGGTGGTGCCCGGACGGGCACAGCCGGCAAGAGCAGCGTCTGGACTGGGACCCGCCTCCCGTCCAGAGCGGACGCCGGGCTCCTGCACCGTCCGTTCCGCTGGGGGAGACCAGCACCCGGGATCACCCAAGACGGAGGGACAGCAGGATGGCAGCCCACGGGGACGGAAACCGGGGTTCAGACTCCATACGTCTTTTTGGGCACATAATTCCACCCCCAACAGCCACTGCTGCTCTGGACATCCCAGGGCCAGGCCGTGCCCCCTGAGCCTCGGTCTCCCCCTCGTAAGGCTGAGGGAAGCGGACCCTGGCCCCTTTGAGCTGCCAGGAGCCATGACCCAGCCTGATTTCCTGCTCAGCCTGGGCCCCCAGCCAGCCTCTCCTGTCTCAAAACACCCGTCACTTAGATCCTGAGGTGCAGCCCCGAGGTGGCCTCATATCCAGCTCCCTGCACCTCTTTGGGGCTTAGAGAGGCTTAGGCCAAGGAGAGGCCTCCTGAGGAGCCAGGGAACAGAGGGCCTCCTCCTCCAGGGAGAACACCTGGCTTCCCTCCACGCCATCCTGACTCCTCACCTCCCTTCTCGGCCTGTGGGAGAAGGTTCAGGCTGTCTAATCCCCGCACCCGGGCCTCCAGGACCACGGCCAGCACCCGGCCCTCTGCCTGTCCTCCAGCTTTCTTGCGTCTAGGTTTGTTTGTTTCTTAAACATATGTATACTGTATGTAGATAGATTTTTAGAGAGAGCGGAAGGGAGAGGGAGAGAGAGAGAGAAACCGATGAGAGAGACATCCATCGGCTGCCTCCTGCTCACCCCCTACTGGGGATCGAGCCGGCCACCGGGCATGTGCCAGACCCGGAATCGAATTCTCGACCTCTTGGTGCACAGGTGAGTGTTCAACCACTGAGCCACATTAGCCAAGCTTTTAAAAATTTTTAGTTTTAGTGTGTTTTTTTTAAATACATCTTTATTGATTTCAGAGAGAGGAAAGGAGAGGGGGAGAGAGATACAAACATCAATGATGAGAGAGTCATTGATCGGCTGCAGCTCGCAACCCGGGCATGTGCCCTGACCGGGAATCGAACCCCGATCGCCTGGATCCCAGGTCGACGCTCAACCGCTGAGCCACGCCCGGCTGGGCTAAAACTTTTAGTTTTTAAATCCTCACCCGAGGATATGTTTTTATTGATTTTAGAGAGAAGGGGACAGAAGGAGAAACATCGATGTGAGAGAAAACATCGATTGGTTGCCTCCTGCACACGCCGGGGCCAGCGACCGAACCTGCAGCCTCTTAGTGTACATTCAACACTCCAACCAACGGAGCCACCTGGCCGGGGGGTGTCCAGGCCTTTGCTCAGCCAGGCCACCTGCCCAGATGCCTCCGTGAGCTGCCACGGAGGGTGCCGGGGCCCCAGCCAGGAGCTCCCCGGGCGGCGGACCTGTAAGCTGTAAACACGGCAGGAGGACAAGAGGGCCTGGCACTGGGCTGAGAGCCGGGCGCGTGGCCTCCCGGAACAACTCCCCTCCACCCCGGGGTGAGCCTCTCTGCCTTCTTTCTGGACTGTCCCATCTGCCCTCCCCTCTGGGACTGGGGAGCCCCTAGGGCTCTGGTCAGGGCAACCCACAGGCCGGGCAGCCAGGACCCCAAGGCTGCCCCCTATTCCCGCGCACCCCCAGGGCCCAGGGCCCCGGCCGCCCGCCCGCCCGCCCAGCTCCGGGGGCCTCAGAGGGAACCCAGCCAGACAAAGGCCCTGTGTCGGCCCAGCTGGCGGGGCCGTATTTCTGGCGGCTGGGAGTTTAGGAAAACAGGGCCTCAGGTCCACGGGTGAGCGCGGCGGTGGGGGAAGCCGGAGCTAATTAAATCTGCCGGCCGGCCACAGAGGCCGATTGTGCGGGAGAGGATGTTAATGCGCTTTTTAAATATTTATTGTAACTGAGGTAGGTTATGAAAACAGACATTCCTCCTTTCAACACTCCCTGCGTCAGATTTAGGGCTTGTCTGGCCGCTGAGTGATTTCGCAGCAGCCGCGAGGCCGGAGCCCATCCATTACGCCCCGAGAGAGGCCGGGATGGTGAAAGATTAGCCCGCAGATTTACGGCCGGCGGCCCGAGGGGGCAGCGCACACCTGTCGGGGCTGGTGAGCAACGAGGCTGCCGCGGACGACAAGGGTGCTGAGGGCAGCTCTGGGCCCCAGGTGTGTCCAGGCGCTGGCCGCCCTGGGCCCGCGTCCCTCCTCTGTATCCTTCGCGGCCCAGCTGGGGGGGCCAGCACTCTGCTCCCCTCTGGGCCTCAGTTTCCTCACCCAGAATATGGGACAGACCGGCACAGGGCACAGTTCTTGGGGGTAAAATGAGAGGGGAGATGACGTAGCATTTGTCAGTTTCTGTGGTGTGGATGCCCCACCCGGGCGGTTTCAAGCTGCCCGCTCCAGGTCACTGGAGGCAGAAGGCAGAGCCCCGAACAATTGGCCCTTTGAACTGGGGCAGCCGCAGGCTCGGCACTCAGGCCTGGGGGCCCGGTGTCCGGGTGCTGCCTCCCTGCCTCCTGCTGGGACGAGAGGCCCTGGATCACCCAGAGTGAGGGCTGACGGGCGGGGAGCCCAGGGGACCCCATGGCCCAGGAACAGTGGGGAGTCAGGCAGGGAGGGTTAGGCTGGGGGCCTTGGAGAGGTCGGTCCTGCATCCGCTGGGCATTGGAGTCCCCACCTGTGGAGCAGGTTGTGGGTGTTGCTGGAATCAGAGCCACGGGGGTGGGGGGTGGGGTTGATGGGAGGGGCAGCTGATTCGGTGGGGGAGGGCTGGGGGTACAGCTGAGGAAGCCCCAGGACAAGCAGGTGGTGAGTCTGCCACAGAGTGAGGACCCCAGCTGGGCCCTCCAACTTGCTGGCCATCCTTTTGGGAGGGGTCTCCGGGGACAAGAACCCTGCCTCCTGCACCTACCCCAGTGCTGTGCTCAGCTGGACAGGCCCCTGGGGGACACTACTGAGGTCTGTCGTATTCACTCTAACATGCAGAGCAGGAATTCTCAGACCTTCCGGCTTGCATTCCTCCAGGGATGGGCAGCTCACTACCTTAAAGGCAGCTTCAGTCCACCCTCCCTTACTGACCCAAGTCCATACAACTCCCCAAAGGAAGCAGGTGGGACTTCATCCCCACGTGGGCAGCACTAAAGTGGATGAGGCAGGGGGTCACCTTCCTGTACCTGCCCCGTTCTGAGGCTGCTCCTGTCTTCCCTCCTGTGCCAGGTCTCTGCCAGGTCCCCTCACCTCCCACCCCCACAGTCCCCAACCTCTCCTTACCCCCCAAACCCTCACGGACACCCCTTGGGTGCCACTGACAGGCCCCTTCTGCGCCCTGACATCCTGCTCCCAGCCCTCTTTGGGTGCTTCCTCCAGACCAGGCAGCCTTGGCCTGCAGTCGGCTGGGGTCACAGAGGCTGGGCTCCCAGACAGACACGCATGTGCCCATCCTGCCTATTAGGACCGGCGGCACCATCCGATCGGCTTGTGAGCGGAGCTCGGAGGGAGCAAGCAGGCGGTGCAGCTGGTCATGGGGACACACCACTTGCCACATGGATGGCTCTCCGCCTTGAGGATCCATGGTCCCCCCATGGGGCTGAGGGGAGAGCGGAGGTTCCCTGAGGCTCACGCCCAGCGGGAGGCAGTCTCCCAGCCCCAGGCCTGATTCCAGGCGCCCACCCCCCAGGCCAGCCCTGACCCCATCCGGTGCCAGGGCCCCTGCCCAGCCACTTAGGCTCTGGGGCGGGCGCTCGGCGAGGCCCTGACATCCCCACCTAGGCAGTACCATATAAAGAGCTTCAGCTGCTCCTAATTTTTAGAAAAATAGCAAACCTGGCAGGCTCGACGCATCAACTGTGCACTCACTTAATGTGATGATATGAGAATTGGGGCTGAGTCCTGCCCCAGGCCTTGGGCGGGGAAGGGGCTCTTGCTTGGGCATCTCCCTACTGCTCATGAGTGCAGCCGGGGTGGGCACTGGACACAAGCTGCCCAGGCTGTGGGCAGGGCGGCAGGGCCCCCTGAGGTCCCCATCTAGGCTGTGCTCTGCTGGGACTCCCTGTCCGTCCTGGTGACTCTGGAGCCGGCGTCCAGTTCACTGCGGCAGGGCTGGGGGTAGTCATCTCCCCCAGGGGCTGGGCCTCCTCCCGTTTTACAGACAGTGTCATCTGGTCACTGAGCAGAGACTGTGAGCCTGTAGCCCAGGTGTGGTGACAACGTCACTGTCTTGCTGGAGGGTGGGGTGGGTGAGGGTTGAGACGCCACAGGTAACCCACCTGGGCAACAGTCCAGCCTGTGCCCTGCCTGACTGGGGCAGGAGGTGGGGGCTGAAGGAGGTCCGGGCCTGCCTCCCAGGGGAAGTGTTCCTACCCCCACCATTGGGCCTGAGACAGACCCCAGCCCAGCCTCAGACCCCAGGCCTCTGAGGGGCCCCTGGGCACCCAGGGTTTCCCTGGAGACCAGCAGGTGACCTCAGCAACAGGACGAGGCCTCCTGGATGCCTCCCTGGCCCCAATTCCTCCAGGGACCTACAGGCAGATGCACAGGGGCTGGCCGGCTAACCAAACCTGCCCTGTCTTTCCCACAACCTCTGGAGCTCCTGGCTTTTGGTCTTTGCTCCAAAACCAATCAATTTCTCACTGCCACTGCCTAAGAGGCTTTCCCGATGTGGCTGTCAGCGTTAAAAACAGCCAGGTGTCCCAGCAGGCTGCCCCTGCCCTGGCCTGTCCCAGTCCCCAAGTCCCGGCCGTGTGCGGCTCTGGCCCGAAGGTCAGGTCTCCCTGGCTCACGGGCCCCATTCCCCTGAGCACCAAGGGCGCCTTATCCCCAGAGATAAGCAACATGGGTGGGCCCTGAAAGGAGGGTGAGCCTCCTCCCAACACTCCAGTCTCCCCATAGCTGTGGCCCCATCTGAGTTTTTACTGTGATCAAATATCCATAAGGTAAAATTTACACCTTCACCCTTTCTAAGTCCATGGTTCGGGGGCATTAAGCACATTCACACGGTTGTGCAGCCACTGCCACCATCTCCAGACTGACACTCTGTCCCCACTAAACACTCCCCACCCCCAGCCCCTGGCCCCCGACCTCTACTGTCTCTACGGACTTGACAACCCTAAGTCTTCATAGGAGCGGGATTGCTGGGTCAGGCATCAATTCTTTTTTTAACCCTCACCTGAGGATATTTTTTCATTGCTTTTCAGAGAGAGCAGAAGGGGGAGAGAGGGAGAGAGAGAGAAACACGGATGTGAGGGAGACACATCGATTGGTCGCCTCCCACATGGCCCCTACTGGGGCCGGGGATAGAGTCTGCAACCGAGGTCCGTGCCCTTGGCAAGAATTGAACCCAGGACCCTTCAGTCTGGGGGCTGACGCTCTAACCACTGAGCCAAACTGGCCAGGGCCATGCATCAATTCTGTGTTTAATTTCTGAGGCCCCTGCACACCGTGGCTGCACCATCTTTATATTCCCACCAACAGGGCACAAGGCTTTTAATTTCCCCACATCCTCACTGACTGTTATTTTCTGTGTTTTGTTTTGTTATTAAATAATAGCCGTTCTAATAGGCATGAAGTGGTCCCATTTGACTTTTGAAATAGCATATTTCTTAGCAAGAGCTCTGCGGCGCCCCCGCTTGGTTGGTGGCTAAGCCCAGCCTGGTCTGCTCCGTGGGCTCCCCCACCCCGACCTCAGCCGCAGCGAAATGTTCCCAGCACTCCTGCATCTACACGGGTCCTGCCTGCCTGACCTGGCCTTCCTGTGGCTGACTCCCTCTCCTGTTTCCTCCCACCTCCCAGTCCAGTGACAACAGGGGCTCACACAACCACACGAGTGGCCGCGTGCAGAAAGGAGGCACCTGAGAGCTGAAAGACAGTGTGGAGCAGGGCCCCCTCCAGCCCAGACAGAAGTGGGGCGTCATCACAAGACGACTGCGACTCTGCTAGGCCACTGAGATGTGGGGATGTTCGTCACAGCAGCGCCTGCCTCTCACCCGCACACTGTTATACCTGGTACACACGCACAGCGATCACCCAGCTGGTGCCTGTGACTCATGCTCGGGATCACACCTGTCCGTGCTCGGGATCACACCTGTCCGTGCTCCGGATCACACCTGTCCGTGCTCGGGATCACACCTGTCCGTGCTCCGGATCACACCTGTCCGTGCTCGGGATCACACCTGTCCGTGCTCCGGATCACACCTGTCCGTGCTCGGGATCACACCTGTCCGTGCTCCGGATCACACCTGTCCGTGCTCGGGATCACACCTGTCCGTGCTCCGGATCACACCTGTCCGTGCTCCGGATCACACCTGTCCGTGCTGGGGACCACACCTGTCCGTGCTCGGGATCACACCTGTCCGTGCTCGGGATCACACCTGTCCGTGCTCGGGATCACACCTGTCCGTGCTCGGGATCATGCCTGTCCGTGCACACCAGGGCCCAGGGGAAGCCAGTGCCCAGGTCGAGGACCTGGTGGGGCAGGGGCAGCCCTTGCTGGGCTGGCCTTATCCTGGGCTCTGTCTGCCATGTGAGCCTGGGCTGCTGGGAAGATGCCACCCTGGCAGCCTGGGAAGGCCTGCTCCATGCCCCGGGGGGCTCTCAGTCTAGTGGCTGCCTCCCACCCCGGCCCCACCCAGGCCTCTCCCAGCGGCCTGGCTCCCAGAGCCTGAGAGGGAGGCCAGGAGTGGCACAAGGGGTAGGGGCGGGGGCGGGGGAGGGCTTAGCCGTGATTCCCCAGGTCAATGTACCCACCCCGCCGCGGGTCCATCAGCCAGATGGTCGCTCCGGCAGGGGGAGAAAACCTGACACGCCATTTCAAACCGATTTCACGGCGGGCCTCCGGAGAGCCCCAGCGAGCTCCTGACAATCCGATCTGTTGTGAATAAATGTGACAAAATTGCCAATTACAGGAGAGAGGCTTTAATGTCGGCGGCCGAGCATTCGGGGGTTGACACAACCAGGGAGACAGCCCAGTGGACCGAGAGCGCCGGGTCCAGATGAAGAGGCGCTGGGCTGGGGCCAGACGCGGCACCAGCAGGTGCAGAGGAGGCGGCCGGGCGGGCGCTGCCAGCCTGGCCAGAGGGGGCCCCCGCCGCTCCACAGCCCAGCTCCAGCCACTGCCCTCGGCCCACTCACCCCGGGCCTGGCAGTTGGCCCTGCCAAGCAGGTCCTGGGCAGGGTGGTGGCTTCACTGTGAAAGGGATGAGGGCAGGTGGAGGCCCTGTGCATGACCTGGCCCTCAGCTCCACAGCCCTCGCCGCCTGGCTCAGACCGCGGTCACCCGGCTGGCAGCTCCCAGGCTGATTTCATAGCATATAATCCTCCTTGCTCTCGTCCCAGAGGAGACCCAGAGATGGACAGGGGCCTGCCCAGCTGCCCAGTTGCCCAGCAGCAGGAGAGGAGCAGAATGCTGAAGTGTGGGTCCCCGTACCCCACCCCATGGCCCACCCGCCCCCGCAGGACCACAGTAGGCCCCCCAGAAAGCAGGTCTGCTCCTGGACCCAGGTCTGCCTGGCCACCTGCCTCAAGGCTACCCTTCACATCTGTACTGAGACTTGGTGTGCTCAGGTGTGGTAAGACAGATATGAGGCCACTGCCTCAACAGGAAAGTAGTATTTACATGTCCCAGAGGAGGGGGCAGGACACACCATGCAGGGCCACACGGAGTCACCGGTGGGTAGGTCAGGAGGCAGAGGAGTGGTGGGCACGACCCAGAGCGGTCACTGTGGTTTTCTAGGTACAGCAGGCTTAGGGGTAGAAGTTCAAATAACCTGGGCTGTAGGATGGTCTCTAGTTGCTTGGCACCTGGCCCTGGGTGGTTGGGGCAGGAAAGGACTGTCCTGGGGGCATGAGAGCCTGATGGAGGAGGGGACTGGGTTTGCTCATAGGGGAGGTCTGCTAGCTCCAGGATTAGCTGGTTCTGGGAGGGTGGTTTCTCCCTGGCCAGCAAGGCCCTGACATGTCAATGTATCAAAAGATACAGAAAATAAGAAACACCTGCTCCTCTCCAGGCTCAACTTCCACCTGCAGCGCAGGGACTGGAGGAGGTGGCCCCACCCAGCTGAAGTCACCTGCACCCTTTCTGCCCAGCTCCTTTGTCCCCTCTGCTGCTGGCCTGACCTCACCCGTGTGGATCAGCTCTGCCCAAAGGGCTCTCCTCCCCTTCTGCTGGTGGACGAGGGGGCTCCAGCTGCACAGACTCCAGTACCCTTACATCCAGCCTCTGGTGGGCCTTGGCCCAGCCCAGGCACTGGAACCTCGTGGGCTTGGATTAAATTATCAGCCCCACCTTTTACAAGCCAAATGACCAAGACAGGATAGCACCCACCACCCAGATAGTTTATCAGGCTTAGCACACAGTTCCTGGTGCATAGAGAACACTGAATAAATTATAATTATTGTCACCATCATCACCATCGCCATCATCATCACCACCACCATCACCATCATCATCACCATCACCATCACCACCATCACCACCACCACCATCACCATCACCACCATCACCACCATCACCATCACCACCATCACCATCACCACCATCACCATCACCACCATCACCATCACCACCATCACCATCACCATCATCACCATCATCATCACCATCACCACCATCATCACCATCACCATCATCACCATCACCATCATCACCATCACCATCATCACCATCACCATCATCACCATCATCACCATCACCATCATCACCATCACCACCATCACCACCATCACCATCACCACCATCACCATCATCACCATCATATTCATGGTTGTCATTCCTATCTCCTCTCTCTCTTGTTTCTGAGCTCCCTGATGACCAGGACAACTTCTTCCATTCTCGTGGACCTATGGTTCTGGAACAGGGCCTGAGGCCACACGGGAAAGCCCAGACTCTGAACTCAAGTTGACCAGGCTCTGGACAATGGTACATGTTGTGGACTGCACAATCCTAGGAGAGCCATTTCTGTGGTGCTCACCCACCACCAACCTCAGGACTCCGGAGAAGTTACTTGATGTCTCTGAGCCTCCATGTCTCCTCTGAAGTACAAGCTTATTTTTCACAGGAGTGTCTGAGATTTAAATGAGATGATGCAGGTAAAACCTGGGCGCAGTGTAGGCACAGAACAACCTCCAGTTAACCTCTTCTCCCCTGAGAGTGCACCTGGCAGCCCTGTGGCCACCCAGTTATCCTTGGTAGGGACCCATCCATCACAGCCAAGAGACCTTCCTTGAACCCTTCCATTCACCGGGTAGCCTGAGATTCCTGCCAGTGGGGGGCTCCACCCTCAGGGTCCTGTGGGCACATCTGCCCCTCCACCCGGACAGTCCTTATGAGGCAATGCCCCCCAGTCACCCTGTCACTCCTCGGCCCGCCCACCTTCCCCAGTCATCGGCCTGAACATTTGGAAAATCCAGGAAAGCTCAAAGAGGACACAAAACTTACCCATAATCCCACCATCTGGCCATAAACCCTGTTTATTAAGTATTTTAAATTACTGAGGCGATAACAGCACTTCATAGAAAAGTCAGAAAATAGAAGAAAACAGCCCCCTCTGCCTCACTGCCTCAGCACCACCCGTCTCCCGGCTGCTGCCTGTTTTACACCCTCACCCCTCGTGTGCGTCCAGTCCTGCACACTGCCCCCCACATGACTGCGCGGGGGGCCTGCGCAGTGCCGCCGTCTCCTGACGACCACCGTTAGTGGCTGCCTAGCTTTCCCTCGAGTGCGAGCACCGTAATTTACTAAACTACACCCTGGTTGTTAGATACTTCAGCTGCTTCCAATTTTTTTGTCATTAAAAACGATGTTGCCGTGAATATCTTGGGGCCAACACTCTCCCCATATTTAGGATACGTTCTTTAGGGGAGCATCCCAGGTGGCATTGCTGGGTCAGAGGTGCCAGGCATGTCCACTGTGCTTTGTTCACGCTTCCCAGCGCTGGCCGCCTTCCCGCTGCCCCTGACATTGGGGACCCCATCTCACTGCGCCTCCATGAACTGTGGACTCGTGACCTCAAGAGCCTCCCTGCTGAGCAGGATGCAGCCCCCCCTCGATGTCAGGGTCCCACTCTCCCATCGGGCCCCATCAAAGAGCACCCAGCTTACTTTGACTCTAAGTGTGTGCTCAGAGCAAACGGAGACCAAGACAGTCGTGGGTTTGGGGTTCATGGTGGAACTGAGGAGGGGCATTGGGGGTGTCTGTGTGCTGACAGATAGGTAGGTGGATAGATGGATGGGTGGATGGACGGACGGACGGACGGGTGGGTGGATGGATGGATGGATAGATGGATGGGTGGGTGGGTGGGTAGACGGACGGACGAACGGATGGATGGACGGATGGAAGGGTGGATGATGGGTAGATGGACGGATGGATAGATGGAAGGAAGGAAGGAAGGAAGGAAGGAAGGAAGGAAGGAAGGAAGGAAGGAAGGAAGGAAGGAAGGAAGGGTGGATGGGTGGATGGATGGATGATGGATGGATGGGTGGATGGGTGGATGGATGGATGGATGATGGATGGCTGGGTGGGTGGATGGATGGATGGCTGGGTGGGTGGATGGATGGATGGCTGGGTGGGTGGATGGGTGGATGGCTGGGTGGGTGGATGGGTGGATGGATGGGTGGATGGATGGAGTGGATGGATGGATGATGGATGGCTGGGTGGGTGGATGGATGGATGGCTGGGTGGGTGGATGGGTGGATGGCTGGGTGGGTGGATGGATGGATAGGTGGGTGGGTGGAAGGGAGGGGGGAGGAAGGATGGACCCCACACTGCACTAGTTGTCACACATCCTTAGCTGCCTTCATCCTGGGGCAGGTTCTCTGTTTTGTCTTTCACAGAACTGACGCTGCTCAGTTATTTCGCAGAACAGCCTCAACCTGGCCTTGTGGCTGTCTGAGGACTCAGAGCACCACCTGGGCCTCCCACCTTGTTCCCAGCTTAAGGCCCAGTGGCCTGTTCACTCGGCGTGGTGTGGGGTGCTGGCCTGGCCCAGCCAGGATTTCCTCCCACTGGTCCGTGTTCTCCAGCCCCTCCTGCCACTTGCTCTTCAGGGGCAGGGGCAGAGGCAACGGCCAGGCCCTTCCAAGTGGCAGCTCTATCTCCACCCCGAGTCTTTGAGCCTCTGCCTGGTTTCTCCAGGTCTCCGTCTCATTTCTCCCAGGCTGCTGAACCGAAGCTGGCAGCCATTCATCACTGCCGGATGAGCACTGTCCGCATGGTAGCTGGAGGCCTAGGCGATGAAAGGGCTGAGCCCCTGGCCCCTCCCCACAGGCCACCGACATCTCTGGAGACTGGGTCAGCATGAAACTGCATCTGTGACAAGCGTGACAACCACAACACACCTTGTATTCTCATCTTTGCCGCTGGCCCTCGAGCCTGGGCTCGCTCTGCTCCCAGCAGCCCTGGAGGAGAAGGGGGGGGGGGTTACCCATTGTCCAGTGAATTGGTGGCAGAGTCCAAACAACCCAGCTCCGATCCCATGGGAACCTCCTTCCAGGCTGCTCCAGCCAGGCCATCCTGCCATTCCTGGGAGTGTCCCCAGGGGAATGAAATGAGGGACCCAGAATCCCAGCCTGGGAGCTCTGGGGGTGCCCAGCGATGGAGCCCAGAGATGGAGCCCACTATACAGACAGATAGGAGCTCCAAGCTCAGGGAAGGGCCCCAGCACCTTGCCCCAGGCAGGATCTTACCCTGGAGCTGGGCCCGTGTGCGTGGACTGCCGGCTGCTCTAAATAGTAGTTGTCGGTGGCCAGCAGGCAGGCAGCCCTGGGCACCCGGTCACCCAGTTTGTTCGTGAGAACTTCCCGAGTCTGGCCTTCTCACCCACCTCTGTCACCCTCCCCACCCCTCCCCCTGCACGGGCCCCACCCCCACCCCCACCCAGCTGGCGGGTAACCTTATCCGCCCAGCCCAGGGCTGCTGACCGGCCACAGGGATGGGCTCAGGTGGGCATGGGCTCCAGTGGGGCGGGCCTGCAGGGGGTCAGCTATGCCTTGGCTCTGCTGAGACCAGCTTCCTGTGTGACCATCGGAAACCTGCGGTGTGGCCCGATGGTGGGCAGTTCAAACAGGCACCTGCAGCCTCCTGGGGTTCGAACCCCTAAGGGGCCACTGTCTGAGACCTGGGCACATCCCTCCCTTCCCTGGGCCTCAGTTATGCCGTCTATAAAATGGGGTGAGGAGTCCTTTCCTGGACCTATAGGAAGCAGTGAGACATCGGGGCAGAGAGAGTCTGCAAACCCCCAGGGGCCTCCGGGCCTGGGGAGGAGTTTCTGCCTCACACGGGGGCCCTTGACCCAGACTCCCACCAGGCTCCAGAGCCCCCATCTCCATGCCAACATGTCACCTGACCCGTGCAGTGCCCCACAGCGCCGTCCCCAGCCCCTCCTCAGCTGTCTGGGCTTCTCTGTTTGGAGGCCTCCCGCCCACCTGCTGGGCTCAGATGAAAACCACCGAGTGTTTTTTTTGGGGGGTGCTAATCTGCTGGAACAGGGCTGCCAGTTCTCAGAGCAGCCAGAGGTCAGGGGTCAGCAAGGTGAAGACAGGGAGGGTGCTGGGGCCTTGCAGGGGCTGGGAGCAGGGGTCTGGAGACCGTGTGCCCAGCACTGTGCAAGGCGGCCGCCGGGCATCCCACCTCCCAGGCAGCTCCAGGCTGAGCCCTGTCTGCTTCTTCTTCCCCAGCAGGGCTTGCACCCTTCCTAGGACGGGCCACTCAGCACCCTACCCAGCAGCTTGTCCCTATCACCCTCCGAAGGAGACAGCCATGGGGCACCTCGCCCAGGGGCGGGGACATCTGGGAGGGTCCCCCGCCTGCCTGCCCACAGGCCCACTCCTTTCTACTTTCTCAGTCCCTGTGGCCTCCTCGAATATCCACAGACCTCAGTGGAGGCCTCACCCAGCCTGAGGTGCTCAGCCCAAGTCTGCAGGGTTCATGTCCACGTCGCGGCTGTGCACGCACGGGTCTCCGGAAAGCTGCACAGAGGCTCGTCCACCGGCCTCCTTGATGGGCAGAGCTCTGGCTGCCAGCACGTGCTGGAGCCTGGCTGGGGCCAGGCCGGGGGGGCCCCCACAGATGTGGGCAGAAGGGCAGCTGAGTCCCAAGGCAGAAGCCCAGCCCCTCTGACCTGCTACAACCTGGCCCCCTCCCCAGCCTCTCCTGTTGCCTCCTTTATAGAACGGAGCTGCCGACCCCCCAGGTTGACAGGAGGGAAAGCTCTGTATAGACTGTTGGGTGCCACTGGAATGTTTGCAGAGGGGACTTTTGCTTGAAAAGACTTGGTGCCCACCTCCTGCAGGGCCCTCTGCTGCCCGGGGTGATCCTCACCTCTCCCTTCTCCTGGGGGTGGGTGAAGGAAGGGCCAGGGCTCCCCTTTCATGTTCTCATTGACTAGCCTGGTGGCCAGGCCACCGGCATAGATGGACCCACCTCTACACCCCCCCCGCCCTGCACACCTAGAATCCAGAGCAGGTGGGAGGGAGGCTCCTCGAAGACAGCATCTCCTGCCCAGTGTTACAACCACCATTACATGAGGAAGCCCAACAGCCCAGGGGAGAGAGGGGAGGGGCTCCTGGCCTGTGGGAGGGGGTGGAAGGATCACAGCAGCCTTCCTGGAGGAGGTGACCTTCACGCTGCACTCAGGAAAGTGGAGAGAGGGCTCCCAGCAGGGTGCTCACTAGGGTGAAGGCAACTGTTGGATCCTGGGTGGGACCCAGTGTTCAGTCCCAGCTGTGCCCCAGCAGATGGAGGCCTTGGCCCATGACATCCCAAGGGGTGCTGTGCTGTGTGGCCCTCTGCCTGCCTGTCCTCCTGTGTCCAGTGTGTCCAGAGTGTGTTTGGGGTTGGCTCCTTCCGGCCCCTCGGCTTGGAGTGTGGGGCCCAGGATGGCACGTCAACAGTGGCTGATCGCGTACCAGGAGGGTCTTAGCCCAGGATGCCCACTTGAGGCTGAAGTGCATGCCCGGGCCCAGCTGTGGACCTTGGGCCAGCCACTTGACCGACTGAGCCTCAGTTTCCTCCTTGTGAAGCTAGACAAGAACAGCACCTGCCTGGCAGGGCTGCGGGGAGGGTTCCTGGGCTCTCCCGCCCAAGCCCTCACCCTGTGGCTGACGGCTCAGTAAGGGCCCCCCCAGCACAGGGCCGAGACAGCAGGAATCACAGGCTCACATAAGGCCCCCAAACCACCTCCGGGCACACCCTCCGGTGCCCTCCATGCCCGCTGCCTCCCTGCAGACAGAAGCCACCTTTGGCCAGACTTACAGAGCCCCCCCCCCCGTGGCAGCCATGCCGGGCCCGACACCCCCTCACCTGCCCTGCAGTCTCCTGGGGGACCTCTGCTCAAAGCCCCTCAGAACAGCCTGGGGGCAGCTGGTGACGCCCATGGAGCTGGAGCCAGGGCGGTGGGCGGCCCTCCCGGCAGCTGGGGTCCCCAATGCTGTCTCATGCCCAGCGGCTTCCTAGGTGCGTTTCCACAGCCCTGGCCGCCGCCGCCGGGAGGTTTTGCATCAGCTCCCAGAGAGGACGTCGGTCGTGTACGGAGAATGGGCTGGCGACGGCTAATTGATTTTACAGGGGGTACCGAAGGACAGACAATGAAAGTGCCATCAATTTAATCCACTATTTAATGGTTCCAATTTAGCCTCTGTAAATGCTCACTAAACTAATTTCTCCGGGTTCAGCAATCTGAAAAGCTATCATATCTCTAATCTCCTTCAATATATTCATCTGGAAAAGGGAATTTAGCCAATTCTGATGTGCGGAGATGATCTGTTAGCACAGTGTAAATGTTTATAACACGGCAATCGAGTCCGTTTATAAGGATATGAAAAGTTTTATTGGGGAGGGCACTGGAGTGGAACCGCGGATAATAGGCAGTTACCCAGCAGGCCCCGGGCGCCGGGAGCGGCAGGCATGCAGAAAAACACTCGGATTTGCTCTAATCCCAAATTGTGAGCAGAGGTTCGGCCCAGGACACAATGGGCCTGGAACTTGGCTGCACAAAGGACTCCATGCGGACCCCCTCCCACCCGACCCGACCCTCCTGCCAATGCTGTGCGCCCCCCACCGCCCCACGGAGCTGCAACCGGAGGGCAGCGGAGGGCGCAGGTCCCCGGGGGCCTCTCTCCCCTTGGAGCCCGGGGGACGGAGCTCCGGCCCCTCTCCTCTGGGCCTGTGCGGCCGGCAGGCCCGTCTCTGGCAGGGCGGTCGGCTGGGATTTATTAGAAGCAGAGAGCGGACCAGCTGCTCTCCATCTTTTCCGAGGCTGAGCAGGAGGAAGCAGGTTTAAATTACGGAGCGGGATTTGGGTTCCACACAAAGGGTTTGTTTCCTCCCTGGGCGGGGCGGGGCGGCCTGTTCCCGGGAAGCGCCACCTCCGGGTGACCTTTCCCAGGCTGGGTGCCCAGCCGGGCGCCTTGGGGTAGGTGAGCCCGAGCCTCCTGCCACGTGGGGACCCAGGCGCTGGGTGCTGAGTGCGCCCCACACAGCGGGGAGCCCTGTCCCGAGCCTGCCTGTGTGTTTATTTTCCTTTCCCAGGCGAGGGGTGGAAGCTCGATTATTCAGCGTTAACGAGCCAGCCGACCCACCGTTAAGCGTGGTTCTGGGACGGTGTTGTTTTTCTCACATCCATCCTGTTTTTAGAGAAAACACCCCACCACAGCAGCACATAAATTAGGGCGCTGCGTTCTGGGGAAGTTACCACAGGCCTCAAATTTAAGACTGACCAGGCAACTCGTGAGCAGGCAGAGAGCAAGGCCCGGGGATGGACAGCGGGAGGCAGGGCCCTGCGAGGGGCGGCTGCTCCCAGCCAGGACCCCGGCAGGGCTGCCCCAGAAACACCCCCAAGCCCTGGGACCCAGGTGGCCCATCTTGGACCCAGCCCTTCCCTGGGGCCTGGCTGATGAGGGCAGAAATCGATTGGCCACATGGCCGTGACCATCTCTTCTGTCCCACCCCCGAGGTGGGGCCTCTGGAGGGCAGGACCCACATCTGATCCCAGGTCCCAGCTCCCAGCTCGGGCCCTGGCATGCAGCGGTCTCTCAATTCAAGCTGGTGAGTGGGCAGAGGATGCCTACCTGCTTGCCCTCGGAGGCTGGCCTGGAGTGGAGGGGCACAGGTCAGAGGCAGGCAGCCAGCACCCCTCTGCGGGGAAGGAGGGTGCATATCACCCCGTGCTGGGGCTGGAGGAGGTGCCGATGACCAAGCGACAGGCAGCCTGGCACCCGATGGGGGGCAACCCACCCAGCAGGCACCCAGCTGTGCCCCGCTTGGGAGGACTGCCCAGTGTGAGGGCAGGTGGGGCATGCTGCCCTTCCCACGGCCCCCACCCACCTACACATCCGGGTGGGGACAGCCTCAGGGGTTGTGCCCAGGATGTTTGGCCAAGGCTGGCCTAGGGGGTGAGGCGGGGCCTCCATGTCACATTGAACTGACCACAAAGGTTCCCCACTCCATGGGCCTGAAACCCTTATGCTCAGGCTCCTGCCCAGGCTGGGGCACCCTGGGGTGGGGGCAAGGCCACTCTGTTGGTGCAGCACCCCCAGTGCAGGGTGCCAGGAGAAGGTGCCCCCCTCTCCAGCCCACGCACTCCAGGGCTGCCTGCCCGCGTGGGGCCACCTCACAGCTCGAAGGCCGGGTCCACAGCTGCCCAGGGCACACACTGACCCCTGCCACCCCCAGGCGAGACACAGTGTCCTTGAATTCACATAGACGTGCAAACACACCTACACACCCACCCACACCTGAAACGCAGGCCGTGCCTCCAGTCGGTGGGGCTGCTGCTCTGGACCGATACCAAGGACTCTCCCCAGAGGCAGAAACTCGGGTTCCGGTCAGAACTCATCCAGACCCAGGTGCGCGTCCCTCCTCCTCTCTGACCTAAGCCAGCATATTTCCAGGGTCAACAGAGACTCCACTTTCATATTCCACAGCTTGGGAGGAGGCAACCAGGGAAGGGCTCGTTCTCACTAGAGTGTAAATGACTAGCTAAGGCTATCTCCCAGTGAGAGGGTTTGCGTGGGAGGAGGAGGCAGAAAGAGAACACTGGGGGCCTTGGCCCACATACCCTGGCTGTGCGGGTGTCTCCAGGTGGGGAGCCCTCCCGGCCTGCACTGGACCTGGCCACGTGGGTGGGAGGGGCCTTAGGACCAGGGCCAGGTGGGACCAGGAACTGATAAGCACCTGGGTGGCCACTCACCATTTTCCTGTTTGGAGATGATTCCTCCACTGGCGTTGCCCTACTAAGAGTTTCCCTACAACGTCTGAGTGCAGGACAAACGGCAGCTCCAGCCAGCTCAGTCCTGCCCGCACCACCTTCCACTCTGGGGAGGGAAGGATGGCCACACCCAGTGAACGCCCACCGAGAGCCGCCTGCCTCTGGGCTCCGGGCCTGCAGCCCCCCTCGGCGAGCTGTGGGTGCCCTGCCTGGCCCAGCCGTGGGGCTGAGGAACCTGGCTTCCCGGCGCCAGGCAGTGACATCGTGGGCGCGGGTTTATGACGGCAGGAACATTCTTTCCACTGTAAGTTATATTTAACATTCCACAGAACTTTATTGCATTTGTGTTTGTGTTTATGAAAACAGTCTGTATTTAACTTCAAGCCCTGGTAAACATCTTTGCTTGTGCTGTTACGCGACTCCTTATTTGAGTATTTCGATTTAATTTCACAGTTCACGTACCTTAAAGTTTTGGCTGTCCCCCCTCCCTTTCCCCACTCACTCGGAGATGCCAGCCCGCCTTGCCCGTCCCAGGATGGCTCTGCAAGGGGGCCAGGAGAGGCCTGGCCCGGGCCCCCTGAGGATCCTGCCACCGGGTCTGGGTGTGAGGCTGCCCACCCCCCGCAGAGGATCTGGGCGTCTCCAGGCCTCATGGGGGCAGCTGGCATCTGCTGGGAGCAGGGGCACCATGAGGGGCAGGGAGGGAGCCAGGAAGTGGGTGCGGTGCCCGAGCCTGGCTCCCTATGCCTCAGTTTCCACAACCGTGGAAGGAGGGCCAGGCCATAGGACACGTTTCCCGAACGCCTGCCAGTCCTAAGCCATGCGGCTGAGGGGTGGGGGAGGAAGTGGAGAGAGCAGGAGGCCCAAGAGAGGCCCGACCGCGCAGGCCCAGCTTCTCCAAGGGGCAGCTGCCCTGTCAGCCCAGATGCCCACCGCCCATCGGGCCCACTGTCCCCCTCACCTGCCCAGGAGGCGTCCAGATCACTCTTGCTGTGCAGCTGTGGGCAGGTTCTGCCCCTCTCTGGGCCTCTACCTCTACCAGGAGAGCATGGGACACCTCAGGCCAGGCTGGCACAGCTCTGCCAAGGCCTGCACCCCCTCCCCCTTCCTGAGTCCTGGGGTGGGCAGAAACTGTGGTTGGAAGAGGTCAAGACCCTGAGAGGTAGAGGAGCCAGTCTGGGCTGCACAGCTCGTTACGGCTTCGCTGGGATGGCTCTCCGTCTGGGGCTGGCCTAGCCCTGTCCTCCCCTCCACGGCCAAACTGCCACACGGGGAAGGCTCATGGGCATGTGCCTGCCAGCCATCGTCTCCCTTCTCTGCCTGAATGTGATCTCGTGGCCTTCCATGGTCTGAGAAGCCCCGGGGAGGTGAGGACAGGCCTGCCCACCTCTCTGAGCCGCCCTGACATGAGGCACTCGGAGAGATGCCCCGGGGACAGGGACTGGAGCAACCCAGTGGAACCTCCTTTCCATGGGCCCTGGGGCCGGAGCTTCTGTCTGGCTCCTTGAGGTTTTACAGAAGCCAGGAGGCAGGTCGGGGACCCGGGTGTCCCCAGGACTCACAGCCGAGGCTCTGAGGTGTGTCACCTGCCCAGGACTACACCACAGCTCATCCCACCAGCCCATCCCTTCGGGGACCTGTCTGCCCTCGGTGGCTCCATGCTGTGGTTCCTCCCCATGGACCTCCTAGGGACCCCTCAGAGGCCAGAATTGACCCCCCCCTGCTGTGGGTGGCCTCTTGGGCCTGCTGTGTTCCTGATACAGGCTGTTCCCCATCTCTGCCCCCACCCCCAGGCTCACAGATGGCCTCAGCTTCCCGTCAGCACCTGTGATGAGAAACCCAGCAGACCTGGGGGCCTGGGGCCTGGCTGCCCTGCCCAGGTCTGGCCACCCCAGGCCCCTGCACCCCTGGTGGGGAATGGCCTCCCCTGCCCACTGGGCGTGCTGGAGAGCAGGCCACCCCGTGCCTGCTGGTGCCTGACTGCTGCTCAAGGGCCATTCTCTGGACGAGGCTGGGGGGGTCAATGGCAGGGGAGCTCATGGGTCCTGAGGCCGGGAGCTTCCATGAAGTCTGACCTCCAACCCCAGGTAGTAAATAAGAGGCAGCCTGGGCCACCGCGGCCCACCCGTCACAGACAGCACCAATCGAACAAGTCACTCTTTCACAGCCAGGACCTCAGAATCCTTCTTAGCACAGAGCCGTGCTCCATCAAAAATGGCAAAATCAATGAAATCTGTTTGCCGACTCTGGACTGAGTCACTCCACAGTTTCCACCGCACCCCAGAGTGGTCACCCCGTCCTGAGAGCTGCCCTTCCACCCTCCCCTCCCGTCTCCAGGACACCCAATGTCCCGCCTACCAAAGCACCCGTCCTAGTGCCTGCCCCCTGCCGGCCCCTCAGAGAGCCCGTGGGGTGGGCATCTGTCAAGTGAACAGAGAAAGGAGGGGATGGGTACCCCTCACACATCCCAACACCGATCCCAGGGATGTTCTGGCCTCCACTAACCTTAGTCCTGTTGTTCCCCAGAGGGTCTGAAACAGGAAGGAAAACACACGACGCCCAGTGGGGTGACTGGAGAGAAGCTAGAGGTAAGGTCGGCACTTAGGAGAGCACGCATGGTTCTGTAGAGTCAAAAACGGGCTGTGACTTGACCCTGAGCTTCCTAGGAGCCAAGGTAAAAAGGGCTAACACTCCATGGCAGTGTATCCACGGCAACACCCGTAAGAGAAAGAAACCAGGCAGTCGGGACGCCTGAGAAGCGCTCAGCCTCTGCTCCCCGAAATGGATTTCTGAAGATGCTTCAGGCAGCCCGAGCACCTGGGCCACGTGACCCTGGCCTGGGAACCGTTTGCTCAGTGGTCCGTCTCAGTGTCCCCGTCGGGAACCCAGGCGGTGCTTTGCCACGTGTGCAAAGCTGGGGAGGCTGCTGTGCGGCCGGGACAGGGAGGGGTGGCTCGCGGGCTGCAGGGCCCAGTTGCCAGGTGTGCAATGTAGCGTCATAGTTTCATCAGCACAAAACCCACATGGAAAAAGAGACATAAATACGCTCGCCCAGGGAGCCCCTGGACCAAACGCGGGCCCGCAGGAGGTGCACGTGGGTGCCCTCAGCGGGGAATCACGGGGTCCCTGGGGCCCACATGGGGCCCGGTCGGGCCGGAGGCTGAGCCTGGGCTGAGCGGCCCCAGCCGAGCTCTGAGCGGTGGAGGGCCAGGGGGAGCCTCTGCTCTGTGTCTTTACTGACTCCCTCCCTCCCCAGGGGGCCCGGAAAAATCCTCGGCCTGAAAAAACAATTCAGGCTTCAAGGCCAGGCTGAGCGTGGTGGGCCGCCCCTGGGGTGGGGAGGCTGGGCTCCGGCACTGGCTCGGTGGGTGTCACGCTCAGCAAACGGGCCCAGCGACGTTTGCAGGCAAAGTCCCGGAGGAGGCGGCCTGGGCTCTGGCTTGGAGGCCCCCACCTCAGTTTCCCCGTCTGTAAAACACGTGAGCTCTCTAAAAGCAATCACCGCCCCGGCAGCTGGGAACCAGGGCCTCCAGCTGCGCAAACTGTGAGGCGGGGCGGGGGCCCGCGAGGGGGCCCACAGTCACCCTGGCGACCGGGCACTGGGAGCCGCCGTCCCTGGAAGACCTGCTGTGTGTTTGAGCTGCTGCGTGACACCCGCGCCCCGCAGACTTGTTTCCCCAAACCCACCTCGTTGGCCAGCGAGAACGCAGCCCCACGCGTGCCAGCCTCTCCCCTTCCCTGCCAGCCTCAGGGGGGGCACTGCGGCTTCCAAAATCTCATTCCCGCCACCCTTTCCTGTCCCCCGGACTCCTCCTCTGCAGCCCCCGTGAGCTCTTCTTGCAGGATAAATTTCTGTAGCAGCCAATTAAAGCCGTTTGATGATGAAGCCGTGGAAATTGGAACGGACACCTCGCAGGAGGGCGGTGGAGGGAAACCACAAGGCACGGAATCGAGCATTTCCTTAGCGTTTCCTCCCACTGACACAGAGCGCGGGGGCTGGTGGCGGGGGGCGCCGGTTGGGCGGGGGGCTGCGGCTCTAAGCACCGATCAATTACGGCGCAGACAAGCCAGTGTCACATGCGATTCACAATGTCAATTTCATGCTCGTGGTAACCATTTAAGAAAGAGCCGGGCCGGTTTTACATTTGATAAGAAATCAGCAGCGTTTGTGTTTGTAAAGAGACCGATCACAGAGTGTGACAGGTCCCCGAGATTGCCAGCCGGCGTCCACGCCCGTCTGGAGTCTGTCAGGGACCCGCAAGTATTTATTTCAAATGGGTTCCCCTCCCGCCGCCCCCTCCAGCCAGGACGTGAAAATAAACTGTCAGTCTCTATTTACAGCTGTACAGGCTGGAAATACAGAGGATTTTAGGTTAAATTGTCAGTTAACAGAATTCAAAATAGAAAAGGGAAACGGCCCGCTGCTTGCGCTGCACATTCTGATGGGGGAGCCGTCTCTGTGTTTGGGGGGCGGGAGGAGCCCACGAGGCGGAGGCCCAGGAAGGGCCGGAGGGTGCGGGGCAGAGGACTTCCCGGCGTTGGGGAGGGTCGGCAAGATCGGGGCCAATTAGACGGACACGGGAGCTAATGGAGCTGTATCCTGGCCCTCGCCTCGCTCCCTGCCAACCTGCAGGTTTACCGTCTCTGGGAGAGCGGGCATTGCTAATCTGGCCCCGAGGACACCTTTGGGCGCTCGGCTTCTGCTAAAGACCCCGAAACTGCCTGGACTGGGCCTGGACGGGAGCCCGAGGGCCCTGCCCCACCCACTGGACAGACAGGGGCCCACTCTGCTTCCTGTGCCTGGGGAGCGTCGTGCGTCCAGCCCCAGCGTTCGGGGGGCCCTGTGTGCCCCTCCAGGCAGGCAGAGCGGACAAGGTCCGTGTCTTCCCTCCGTGGTCCAGGGCGGGGCCCGTGGAGCCGGCGCATGATTCCCTATTTAATGGCCAGAGCTGAGTCTGGCTGCAGGTGGGGCGGGCGGCCAGTGAGGCCTGGCACGAGGACAGGGAGGCAGGCCTCCCTGGCATCTCCAGGGCAACCAGCAGACAAACCGTCTGGCTTCTCCGGTTTCCAGGCACTCATGGTCCTTGGCATGAGTCTGGTGGGTGGGGAGGGGAGCTGCAGGCCCCCAGGAGGGTGGCAGGAGGCGGCTAGAGGGGGGGGACAGCACCGAGGCTCACCTCCCCCGTTAGGGGCCTGGACTTGGGAGCCTCAGTTTTCTCATCTGTAAAATGGAGTAAAACCGAGGCTGAGAAGTGGGGCCTCCCACACGCTGTGTGACTGTGGGACCTCCCCTGCCCTCTCTGGTGGGGATTTCTGCACCTGCCTGATGAGGATAGTGAGGCTTGGGCTGTGGGTGGCAGGGCTTGATTTCACCTTTCTGTGGGCAGGAGGGCCCCTCCCCGGCCCTGGCTGGGAGCAGGATGGCTGCACCCACACAGAGAAGGCCTCCCCCTCAGGTGCCCTGCAGTGAGCACAAAGAACTCAGTGCAGCCGCAGCCACCGTCTCAGTGGCTCGTGGACCCCAGGAGCGCCACAGAACCTGGGCCTGCACTGCCCAGCGATTCTCTGCCCACCGCTTCTCCACAGCTTGGGTCTCGCCAGCCACAGGCTGTCACTTCAGGAAGAAAGCTCCTGAGGACCCTGCCCACGAGGGAGGAGGTGCCGTGTACACAGACCCTCCCACCTGGTGCCTCTGGGGCCCGTGGGTGACAGGCGGGGCCACGTATCCAAGTAGGGCCATGTCCAGCTGCCCTGGGTGCCTCAGCTAATCCCTGCGGGCAAGGTGGCTCTGAGTCCAGTTGCCTGGGCCTGGTGAAGGCCACTCCTCAGACAGGGGTGGGACCACAGGAGGTGGGGGCATCCAGAGAGGAGAGCCACACCAGATGGGAAGCAGAGTCTGAGTGCCGGGCCCGGCCACGTGGCCTCCCCTGAGGCCAGCTGGGCAGGCAGCCCAGAGAACTGGGCCACCAGAGAGGGGAGGGGTGGAGCCAGGCCCACTACCCCCCCATGAACTTGCCTGTGCATAGCCCTCCAACAGTGTGCAAACAGGCGACACCCTGTGTTCCCCGGCTTCTCGCAGATCTCCAGGTGCCTTGATGCCCATCAGACGGAGGAAGAAACTGAGGGTCCCGGAGGTCAGGGACCCCAGGGTTACAAGGCTGGTTGGCGCTCAGACCGCCTGACATCCAAACCTCCTGCTCTTGGGCCACCCCTTGAGGAACCAGAGAGAAGCAGTTAGCAGAAGTCACAGACCCCCCAACCCCGCCCACCCTGCCCAGCCAGCAGGGAGGCTGAATGCCGCTCAGGCCCCATTTCTCACCCTGTTTGCTGGAAACTCACACAGAGCCACGTCCAAGCTGTGTCTGCGCCCTGGGGTGCCGCCCCCGTTCAGCTGAGGTCCTGCAGCCCCTGGCACCCTCACCGGGGGAAGGGGGTCGGCAGCGGTCAGTTCTCTGCAGCCCCCAGCAGCCTCTGACCTGGTCCGATGACCGGTCCTCTGACACTGGCCCTTCCCCCACCCGGCCTCCTCTCCAGGTGAGCGGCCACCTGATGTTACCAGACTCCCGCAGCCCCAACTGCCACTGAGCTGCACCTGGGCCTGTCCCTGCTCAGCACACCTGCCAGCTGGGGGCTTGAATGTGGCCCAGAAGACTGAGCTTTTGGTTGTATTTAGCTTCATTTTAAGTATGAAAGCGATGACCAGTGTGTCTTCTGGTGGGGGGCACTGCTCGCTTTGACCACTCGGATCGGGTGCTGTGGAGGAAACACCGGGTTTGGGAGACTCAGCGCAGGAGGAGTGTGAGCCCCTCACGGGCACCTTGGTATCGACGACCCACTGAAGTGAAGTATTTTTCACGTGTCTGGTTAAAGAGACTATATCATTACAATTAGCGTCACCTGCTTCTCTGGACTTTTTTTTAACGTGGCTGTTAGAACATTGCCGATTCCAAACGTGGCTCACGTGAGATTTCTACTGACAGCGCTGGGCCAGACCCTGTCTCCCGGCGGAGGCGCCTGTCTCTCCCTACCCGGTCCCCTCCCTCCCAGTAACTGGCCCGTCACCACCCTGGCCTCTCTTCTTCTCATCCCGTCTCTCTGTCCATGTCTGTGTATCTCTGTCTCTGTCTTTCTCTGTCTCTGTCTCTCTCCGTGTCTCCCTCCCTCTCAGATCCCCCCCACTCCACTCTGGCCACGCCGGCCCCTCCCTGACCCTGAGAACACCCAGCAACTTCCCACCTCAGGACCTTTGCACATGCTGCCCCTCTGCCTGGACCGCCTCCCAGGTGATCTGTCTCCAGGTCACCTCCCGAGAGGCCACACGCGCCCCACCTCACTGCACCCCCCCCCCCAGCACACACTGAGCCCGGAGTGCGTGTCCCTACAGGGCAGGGACCAGTACCCGGGACAGCACCCAGGGCAGATCTCCATGATGTTTCCTGAATAACTGAAAAACCAGGCCCCGCCCCCTCCACCATGCGAGTCTCCAGGTGCAAGGAGCTCCTGCTGGAGGCCCGGTGGAGGGAACTGGGGAGGAGGCCAGGCAGCTGGGGTCTGGTGGAGGGGGCGGGCGTGCCATGGGGAGGCAGGGATGTTGAGACTATGGCCAGGACAGGCTGGGCCTGGGGGGGGGAAGTGACAGTGCTGGTGACCCCCGGCTGAGAGGCCTGTGAGCCCACACCACAGCCTGGCCCTTCCAGCAATGCTGCCCATGACCACCTCATAAGCCCTGTCCCCTCCACAGGGGCACAGAGGACACCGAGGGCCCCCCATTCCACCCTGGGAAGGAGGACCCCCAAGCTGGTGGACTGGACACAGCTGGGCTCCTGCCACCCCCACACCCCCACAGCTTCCTCTGGGGCTACCTCGGGACCTCCACTCTCTCGAAGCCCGAGTGGGGGTGGCTGGGGCTCCCCCTACGCACAGGCTCCATGGTTTATTGACTCAGCACCGCCCATCGATCTGCTAAGAGCTTCTGCAGTTCCCTTCAATGGGAAATATTGTCCTCTCCCCTGTCTAGCAGGAACCTGGGTGAGAGGGTCTCCCCTTCACCATAAATTTCCATCTGGGCCTCTCTGCAGGATGGAAACCACTTTGACCAAGTGTAGGGCCAGGCGGGGCTGCTGGACCAGTTATCCCCCCCCGGGTTCTGCCACCCCCAAAAAAATCACTCCCCCAACACACACACCCAGCCAGTCCCACACCCACCTGCCAGTCCCACACCTGAGGGACACTCCACCCAAGTCAGACCCTCAGCACTTCTCCAGGACCAAAACTGGCCAGCGCCCTCCCTGACCCCACACAGCTACAGCCAGGACTGGATGAGGCCTGTAGCTCTGGAGGTCCCCCGCCTCCCAGCCTCCCCAGGAACACCGGCCGCTGCGGCTCAAGCCATCCCTACACGCCTGCCTCCCAGTTTTCCTCCCAGCTGTCCCCTCGCCTGGGCGTTGCCTTACTAATCCCCAGGACCCACCACCTTGAAGACCGAGCCCAGGCGACATGCAGAGTGGGGACCTACTGCGTGCGCCACGTGTACAGACACACGGACACACACTTATCCATCCACAGTAGCCAAACCAGCTCCACCCAGCTCAGTGAGGCGGAGCTCATGCCTGCTCCTGGCTGTGTTGCACGTCTTTGAAAAGGAGAGACCTGGCGCCGTTGTCTCCGGTTTGCTCGGTCCCCATAACGCAGCCAGTCTCCTGGACGCCGGGACGCCCTCCCCACAGGGGCCCTGGGTGTTGCCGGGCTGCCCTCCCGCTGGGGGGGAGAGAGAGGGACACAAACCTGCATTTCCCAGCTCACTCTGCGGACAGTGACGGGGGAGACGCAGCAGAAGGCTCGAGCTGAGCGCAGATGTCACCAGAAGACACACAGGTGGGGTCTCACAGCAGACTTACTGATAGCAGCCCCGGGCTGGGCCACAGTGGAAGGGGCAGGTCTGCTGTGCCAGAGCACTCGGTGGAATACTATACAGCCACGAAAAGGGACAAACCCCGCCTGTACACAAAGACGTGAATTCGGCAAAAAAATCTAGACACAAAAAGAACAGAGTGGATCATCCCACCTATACCAAGTTCAAAAGCAGGAAAAGTAACCTGATATAGAACCAGAGCAGAGCGACCTTGTTGAGAGGGGGCAGAGGGAGCCTTCTGGCGGGAACGTCCTGCTGCTCCATAGTGGGGGGGCTCCACGGATGTTTTCCTACATGAAAACCAATCGCACCGTTCCCTTGACACCTGTGGACTTTCCGTATGTGCTTCAATGAGAAAAACAAAGGGTCCAGTGGGAAAGAGATCTCCAGGGTCCACCCTGCCATTCCACGCCTGCATCTGAGCAGACACAGCCTGCCCTCAGCTTTCCCATCTGTCAAATGGGCACACATTCCACTCCGGATCCCTGCTGATACCTCACAAGCTCCCCTCCTCCAGCCCTGAGCCCCCCCCCCCCCACTGCTCCCTCCAGTCCCAGCCCCTCGGGCCAGGACGAGCTGCCAGGATGCTGACCCTGCAGGCCAGCCGATTAGTGCGCCACGGGCTGTTTTGTGAGCGAGGTGCGGCCGGCAGGCGGGCGAGGGCGCGGGCAGAGGAAGGGTTTATAATGATGATTAGGCCCGAAATTGGCGGAGATTTACAGCGCGGGCCAGGAATGGAGGGAGAGGGGGCCGGCGCTGGGAGCGGCCTAATGGATCCGTCAGCTCGTTCCGCTGCTCAGCGGGCCGAGGCCGGTCACCCGGCTTTCCGCTGGCAGCACAAAGCACTTCAATTTCGTTAGGAAATGTATCAATTTAACCGACTTGAGCGGCACACTGAAAACCTAATGAATCTGGACTCAATTTTCCGCCACACTGCTCCTGAGAACTGTCGGAGACAATGTCTGTGGTCGGAGGTGACGGGGTGGCGCCGATAGGCCGCCTGGGCGCCCCGGCTGCCCGCCAGCTCCCGGCCGTCCCGGCCCTGTCAGGGTTAGTGGAGAGAGACGAACCTGTCTGCACAACCTGGTGACAGCCCCGCCGCCACCTCCCTAACAATGATGTCATTATAGGTAAATTGGCCTCTATTTCAGCGGGATGATAGTGCTAATTGAGTGAGAAAATATAATACAGGGAGCTGTTGTCTGCAGCTAAGGGAGGAGGGACGGGCTAAATGGCCCGCCATTGTCGGTGGCAGGAAGGCAGATGTTGCCTTCTGCTGATAACGGAGCTGACATCGCTGAGCTGGTCCCCGCGGCTCCTGCCCGAGGCTCGCGGCTCTGGCGGCAGATGGCTTCGCTCAATGGCCAAGGAGGGTCCCGGAGGCCTGGCGGGGGCGAGGGGTGTCCGCCTGGTAAACGGGACGGGTCTCCAGGGACTTCCAGGGGCTCCATGGGGGACCGGATGCCGGACTTCCTCCCTGGGAGTGGATTGTCTGAGGCCAGAACGGGGTGCCAGAAAGTTCTGGAACAGGGTCTGTGATTGGGGGTCGGACCCCATGCTGGGTGAGGTGGCTGGGAGGGCACGGGATCCTCCAGCCAATTCCCACGGGCTGTAAGCTACCTCGAGGGTGAGGGAGAGACGGGCAGGGCGTCTGGCCAAAGGCCTGGAGGGCCAGGTCTCCTAGAAGCCGTCCCACAGTGGCTGGACCTGAGGCCCCGCCCCCAGATGAGCCCAAGACAACCTCCGAGCCCCCACTTTTCCCGGGCTGGACCCAGGAGACAGGCCCGCTGTGATCTCAGCCACTGGGTCTCTCTCATGCTGGGACCTTCCCTCCAGCCCAATCCCAAGGCCCTGGGTCCCTTCTACTCTACGCCCATCACCAGGTCATGAGAGGCCCCTGGACAGGTGAGGCTGGTGTCTGCAGAGACCAGAGCTACTCCTGGCCTAGAGACGCCTTCCAGAGTTAAGCGATGCCCCCAACTCTTCCTGGCCACCCAAGCCTCAGCTGTAGCAGAAGGGTCCCCCGTCTACCCAGGGTCATCCTGGCCGCTGGGCCAGCCCACCTGGAGCGGCTAGACCAGGTGACAAAGAGGTCATCTTGGGCCCAGGCCTGACCTAGATGAACCAGGAGGGCTGCCCCTGCTCTGGCTGCTGTGGCTGAAGCCAGCTTTGTGCCTGGCTCTGGGCTGGGCCGTGCTGGGGACACAGTGACTCAGACGTGGCCCCTGACTTAGGAGCCCCAGACTCGTGGGTATTGCAGGTCCCCACACCATCACACCTGCCGTGTAGAAGCACGCCCAGGGCTCTGGGAGCCCAGGACAGCAGGGAAGGCCTCCCAGAGGGAGTGGTAAGGGCGCAGGCTTGCGGGATGAGTAGGAGTTTGGGGGGCTGGGGAGTGGGATGAGCACCCCAAGCAGAGGACACAGCACAAGGGGGTGAGATGGCCTTGGGCAGAGGCCTCGAGGGGTAAAAAGAACCCCAGGTCCCCACACGCCCCAGGACCTACGGGACACCCCAGAATAACCATCAGCATTTACTGAATGCCCACTGCACCCTGGCAGGAAGTGCCTCCTGGGCCCCCTCCTCCCGCCCACAGGTCCCGGTCACTTCTTGACAGGTGGGGCCCCTCCTCTTTACGAGGGGAGGCTGAGGTCGTGGGTCCCTCCACTCAAGGACACTCAGCTGGAGGAGTGGGAGGCCCCTGCCACCGGCCAGCAAACAGCTTCCGTACCCACTGCAGACCTCAGGCTGCTGGCAGTGCCCAAAGGAGGCCAGTCCCTCCTGACCTCCAGGTGCAAGGAAACTGCTGGTGTCCGGTGCCCGGGGTGAAGAGGGGAGAGCCCAATTCAAATTCCAGCTGCACACCAGCTATGCAAGCTGCTTCCCCAGCCTCGGCTGCTCATGAGCCCATCGGGCGGGACATGGCCTCGTGGGGTCACCAGGGCGCTGAGTGAGGCGAGGGCAGGCATGTCCAGGCATGGCCTGAAGCACCGGTGGGTAAGGGGCTGTGGCCCCAGACCTGGGCCTGGATGGAGGACCCATATCTTCCTGTGGGGTCCCATCAGCCCAGCCCACCCAGGCCTCTTTCCCAAAGCCTCAGATGTTCTGACCCTGTCCGGGGCTAGGGTTTGGGGATCCAACCTATGCTGCAAAGCCCCCGAACCTGGGCCCCCTGTTCATGGCTGAGGGCCCCTTAGGAAGTGGCTGAGCCTCTCTGAACCTCAGTTTCCACATCTGTAAATTGGGGACAGCCCAAGTTCTCAGTTCTCTTAGGACGGCAGGGGAAGTGACCTATGGGCATGTAATGGTCCCTCCTTGGGGCCCCTTCTTGTTCCCCCTCAGCCCCAAGGGCCCATCCTTTCTCCTCGCAGTGCTGACCTGGCTGGGGTGGCCCAGGTTTCCACGGAGGATGGTGTCGGACCCCAGTGTCCAGTCAGGACAGACCCTGCTGAGCTAAGCTCCTCCCCCGGCCCCTCCTAGTCACCACACCACGTGACTCAGGGAGGGCGCAGGGACGGCAGGCCCAGCACGCTGGGTCCGGTGGCCCGGAGAAGGGTGTCTGGCAGCCACACAGGGCGTGGTGAGCAGTAAGGGCTCTGGGTTTGTGCCCTGGGCGCCCTGAACCAGGAGGGAGGGCTCAATTCTGATGTCCAGCTGGGTGGCTGGGGGAGCCTGCCTTCACCCCGGCCTCTTCCACCTGTGGAACAGCGAGAGCCCACACGCATCTCCTCCCAGGGGCTGGGGGCAAACTGTAGGCTGCTGAACGCACTTGAGGAAGCACCATTCCCGGGCCAGGAGCTGGCGGGAAACGGAGCGACAGGCAGCCTGAGGGTGGCCGGAGCGGAAAGCGAAGACTTTCAGCAAATAAGTGACCAGGACTGAGCCCCCGAGACCTGGCTGCTCTGGTGGAGCAGGGCTTGAGGGCGGCAGCCGTGGGAGCCGAGCGCAGCCGTGTGGGTGCTGCCCTGGGGAGCTGGGAGCCAGGGACAGCCCAGGAGGACAGTGCTCTGGGGGCCGAATCTGGCCCCCCAAAGGGCAGGCTGAGGGTCTGGGCGGGGCTAGGGCGCCATCGGGGACTGTCCACAGCTCTCCGGGGGCAGGGGAGGCCCTGCCCAGCCCTTAGAGTCGTGCAGAATGATTCAATTGACAGGTTTGTGTGCTGTTTGTTAATTTACTCAGATTCATTCATGGGAACAGCTGGCTGGATCCCAGCAGGGAGGCCTCACCGCCCACCTGCCGCCAGACAGCGGCTCAGAGCCGAGATGCTTACAGCTCAGCGGGCGCAGCCTCGGCCGCCGGGGGCACCCCCTTTCCTAAAGGTGCTGGCTGGGGCAGGCCAGCCTTGGACGGTGGCCCCTCGCCGACGGCTGGCAGAAGGCAGGAGGGGTGTGGAGAGAGCCCAGAGACCAGAATCAGGTGAGGGTTTTCAGGAAAAGTGATCAGAAGTGACCCCTAAAAACCAGCTCAGCTGGTGGGCAGGGCTGAGGGTGTGCTGGACCCTCCCCCCTCTGTCCTGCTGCCCCGTGTCCCCACCATCCTGGACTGAGTGTCCTCGGGCACACCCGGGATGCAGGGCCCCTCGCCGGCCGGCCACAGCCAGGGTCTGGGCAGAGGCCACCAAGGGAGGCAGAGGTGAGAGCGGGCACGGCCTTGGCACCGCACCCTCCGTGGGCCGGGAGCCCGTGGGAGCCAGGCCAGCCGGCCTGCAGGGGTGGGAGGGGAGTGGGCACTGTTTCCACGAGCAGGTGGCTCTCAGGGGCTCGGAGGGGCGTCGAGGTCCACGCGCCCGGCGCCCATTAATAGCACAGACGGTCTTCCCTCTTCGTCTCCGGTCCCCACAGCTTTGTTAGTTAAAGTCAGGTTAAGGGAAGAAAAACCCACAGACGGGTTGGCGGGGAAGCCGGAGGACAGGAAAAGTTAGGCATATTTATTTGACAGGGTCAAGGTTGGCGCCTTCCTCTCCTCTCTCCCCAGGTCCCATAGGTGTTAGGCTGAGAGACATTTAATCGCAGGAGTAGCGGTTTCATATCTATAACAAAAATCAAATAATGCAGGATGATTTACTCCCCCTAGCAACCGCGGAGCTCACCCTTAGCAACCAGGCTAGCCTCGGGCTGCGGTGTAATCAGCTTGAAAATATTTCAATTATTGTGTTGATTTTAGTGGATTTGAGAAGCGCTGTGTGGAGAGCCGGGCACATTCTCCCCGCGACCTGGAGAGGAAGATATTGATTTAAACAGGTGTCAGGGAGGAAAAGTGGAGTAAATTTAAATGCGAGGGGAGAGCAGCACATCGCACGCAGAACCGGGCGGGGTGACATTTCGTGGCTGCCGTAAACGAAAGTGACTCAACTGAACTAGAAATTTCACCTTGAAAATCATCTCCCGTTGGCACAGTCGGGCGGGCCGGCCGCCACCCCGGGCCCCGCGGGCACCTAGGAGGGCTGGTGGAGCCAGGGAAAGGCCTGGCCCACCCTAACGGGCCGGGGGTGTCCTGAGGCTGCAGGGACTGGCACGGGGACAGCACCTGCAGGAGGCCCTTTGGAGGCCAGGGAGAGGCGGGTCACAGTCCCTCTCCCGGCTCAGGTCCCCTCCATAACCCAGGCAGGTGTCTTCGGAGGGCCCTGTGGCTGGGCTGTCTTCTGAGACCAGCCCCCAGGCCTCCCTGCCCCTGCGGACCCCTGGCTTCAGCGGGGTGCTCCACCCTCGGCATTTACCACCATGGACCCCTCCGCCCCACTGCACCCGTCTTCTCAGAGACAGGATCCCCGGCGGGTAACCAGGCAGAAGGGGATGCAACTGAGCACCCGACCGCAAAGGATGCCCCAGTCCTCAAGCAGAACCAGCCCCCAGGATCCCGGGACACCCCTGGCCCCAGGTTATGCCCCAAGAAATGCTCACACTCAGGCTGTCTGGAAAAGGCATTCACATCGAGGCATCCTCAGCTCCAGGCCTTGAGAACACCCTGACGTTACCACCACATGCCACGCCCGTCACCTCTCTAGGGAGGGCTCCTGGCTCCCACCAGCTTCTCCACGGGCCCCTGGTCTGCAGACAGCTACATCCCACACACAACCCGAAGATCAGGGAGCAGGCAGCCCTGCGTCCCAGGTGGGGAAACAGGTCAGATTTACGACCGGAAGTGCCAAAGTCACCTGCAAACAGGACCCAAACCTGCTGGCCAGGTGCGGCTCTGGGTTGGCAGTGTCTGCCCCACATGCTGACACTCCAGGCTGCCGGTCCACCAGCCACCAGCCCCGTCCTGGGCTTAGTGCTGGCTCTGAATTTAAGCAAAACTCAGCTCTCTCTTCAGGTTTCCCAGCCCCTTTAGAACAGCAATATGCTACTTAAATGTGTGTTTTTATTACTTTCTCTATTATAAGTAAAAATATTGTGATGCCATCTGATGATCCGCCAGCTGTCTGGCGGGAATCCGGCAGCACCCGGAGGGGAGCCGGGGCAGGGGCCGCGTGCGTCTGGGGAGGCGTGTTTGGGTTTCTGCGTAGGTTGGCCCCGCATATGCCCGGCCACATGCTCCCCATCTGGGGACAGGATAATTGTGCCCATTTATCTTGCTGCAGTTGAAAGTGCAAATGCTCTAAAGTCACACCGGTGTTAGCGGCAGGCAAACTGTGCAGGCCTGAGAGGTGACCCCGGTCTCAGCCAGTGCTGGGGTGCAGGAAGAAGGCGGCTGGGGGGGGCAAGGGGCACGCCAGTCCCGGCCCCTCCCCACACTGGTACCGGTGGCAGAGCCTCCCAGTGAGGCTGGTGGACTCAACAAATGATCACGGCGGGCACACTCTCGTCCACCAACGTGGTCAGTGATATCCAAAGATGGCAACTCTGGTCGCATGAAAAACCCCAGCAGTATCTTCGTCTAGACCAGAGGCTGCAGACCGAGCCCTTAGGTGAATCAGGTCAGGTTCCCAGCGTCTCCTCGGAAGCCTGGACCTCTGCAACTCTGAGATGGACCCTCTGCAACTCTGAGATGGACCCTCTGCAACTCTGAGATGGACCCTCTGCAACTCTGAGATCCCACCTCTGCCTGGGGAGGTGGCCCCCTGTCCCCAAACCCCGTCCAGCCTGAGAAGAGGTGACCGGGGTCAGGCTGGGCCACGCTGGCTGTCGGCTCCCTCTTGCCAGCCCCTGGGGACCGGCAGTGTCCCTGTGGCAAGTCCAGCCCCAGCCGTAGCCCTGACTTACAGGCTGGGTGAACTCCGGCAGCCTCCTCAAAGGAGGCAGGGCCTCCACAGACAGCTGCACCCTTTAGCACCCTCTCCAACCCCCCTCCTGATGCTTCTCTAAGAAGAAGTGCTGTCCCGGGAACGACCCCAGAGGACCAGGGTGGTGGCCCTTCTGCACCTGATGCACCACCAGCTGCTGGAACAGCACCCAGCGCACAGCTGGTGTTGGTGAATGAGGGTCTGGCTCTCTCTTCTGCCAACAAACCCAGCCAGCCCCTCCCATCCCTGCTCTGAGCTGGAAACCCATTTTACAGATGAGAAAACCGAGGCCCTCGACGGACCTTGCAGCCAGGAGATGGGGCAGGACGCAGTGCAGGCCTGAGCCTCTGAGCTGAGCGCCCTCCCCCGTGCTCACCACCCTCTGGAACTCTGGACTAAAACATCTCACACATGCACATCCCCATGCACACATGCACACGCGCACACACACACACATTCACAGACACACATGCACAAACATGCACACGCATACACAGAGACACACATGTGCACCACACACACACAAATATGCACACGCACACACGTGTGTACACATGCATGCAGATGCACACGCACACATACAAAGCCCCCCAGTGCACCTGGCCTGCCCAGAAGGCCCGGGTTCAGCGGGGCTGGGGGGTGGGGTGAAGACGGTGTTGGTAACAGTCCAGCGAGTGGCAGGCAGGGAGCCCATCGAGGGCGGCAGGGAGGGGCAGGGGCAGGGGCAGGGGCAGGGGAGGGGAGGGGGCAGGAGCGGAGCTGGAGGGGACGGCTGCCTTGTTCTGTCCTCAAAGCTGGCTTCCTTGTAATTAAGAGTAAACTTTGTAGCAATGTCTCTCGCTGTTGTCTCGCTCGCCTCCCGAATGATAAATTGTTAATGAGCACCTGTTACAGTGCTAATGAAAGTGGGATCATATGTAAATAAAGAAAATTTAATAACTTAACAAGGTGGATTAAAATGCCCCAACCTCCCCCTCTGCAGCTAATCTGGGCCAAACAGCGGAGTTGCCATCTAAGCAGCGAGAGCAGCTCACGCATTCACCTCGGCGCACTTTCCAAAATATAATTAATATTTTAAAAATTTATAAAACTGAAATCAGAGGTCTTGATTGTAACAAACAAAATATCCATCTTTAATCTGCTACTCAAGGGCCAACAGTGCCCCCCCAAGCACCCTCCCCTTGATGGTTCCACTGAGAAAATACAAACCAGCCTGCAAGGCAGGAGCCAGAGGCCGGGCCAGGCGTGGGAGGGTCCGCCTAGGAGCACACGGCTGGTTCCAGGGGACCCCCGCTGGGACATGCCACTCACCCTCGCCCCACATACACACACAGCCCCCGTTCTAGAACAGGGTCCCCCCACACCTCCCTCACCTCATGGGGGCCCCAGAGCAGCGGCACCTTCAGGGTGGCAGGGCTGTGAGTCCCCTGACGGCCCTGAACTCTGATGGCTGCCTGGCAGAAGGCAGGGAGGGGGGGCCCCAAGCTGCAGCACCCTCCTCTGCCCTGGACCCCAGCCGCTGTGTCCCCAGCAGGGCTGCTGAGCTCCCGGGGGCTGGCTCTCCTGAGGCCCTCTGCCTGCAGTGACCCTCCAGCGTCCCGGAGCAAAGGGACAGCTTGCTGTGACAGGCGTTGACTTTCAGGGAGAGGATCCTCAGGCCTGTCTTCCGGGCCTGGGATGACCAGAAGGACAGAGGGAAGGAAACCCGGCAGAGCCCTCTAGCAGCTCAGCCCCTGCCCCTCACTCCGCCCTGCCCTTGGGGAGCGAAGCGAGGGAGACACCTCTCAGGGGAGCAGCAGCCTCCCCGGTGACCATGCAGTCCTTGGTGCTGGGGACCCAGGGGACCCAGGCGAAGGCCCCAACTGGTCATCTAGTTGGAGTGAAGGACGTGGGGGGACAGACGGATCTCTAACTGGCTTGGGCCAGCAAGGTGACTTCTGCGCAGAGACCTGAGCGAGGAGACAAAGCCAGACAAGCAGATATTGGGGAGAATGGTCCAGAAAGAACACAGGCTGACCTATAGCAGGATAGAGCGAGTGTGTTTGGGGAACACAGGGCGGAGGGGGCTGGAGGGCAGGGAGCCCCTCTGGGTGCTGGTGGAGGTGACATCAGGGAGCGGGGCTGACCTGGGCTGGCTCTTGGGTCTGCCCGGCTACTGCTCCCCACTCAGAGGCCCCTCCCCAGCCCTGAAGGTTTGGTCCATAACCCGGAGCCCCCGGCCGGCCTGCTTCAGATCGGCGGCACTTTCATGCATCAGGTGCCGCTGGACGTCCAGTCATTTTTCATGGCTTGACCTCACTTTTAATTAGAGACTAAATTATTCATGCCAGTTGATGGGGGACGGTGCTTGGGAGGTGCCTGGGCCCTGGGCCACTCAGCCAACTGAAACCCACCCTTCAAATCAAACATGAGTGGCCAGGAGAAAACAGGTTGCCCGCGTGGCTCCTGGGCCTGGCATCCCGGCATCTGTCACCGCCTGCCTGCTGGAGGCTGAGACAGAGCTAGGCTGGGGCAGGAAGGGAAGCCCAGCACCCCCGCGGAGCTGGCACTCCCCCTGCAGCACCCCGGCCTGCCCCACTCACAATCACCTGGGGCGTGGCTGAGCCGCCTGGGCTGGTACCAGGTGCGGTTCATACCTTCATCCCAGCCCTCAGCCGGCCTTCAAGGCTGAACCTAAGGTGTCCACACGGGAGAGGGTCCTTCCGGGGGTGCCCAGGGACCGGGAAGGAGGCCCCTCCCAGGAAGAGTCCACCTGGCACCTACCCCTAAGCCCACCTGGCACCGACACCCAAGTGTCCCTGCTGTCCTTATGCCCTTGGACACCTGCCCCACACCTGACAATCCCTTTTGATCCGAGGCAGCAAACATTTAGTGAGCATGGCTGGGTGACACCAGGGATGTGAAACCAGCCGCCTCAGCCCCCGCATGCCAGGGAGGGGCCCAGACAGAACCTGCAGCGGGGCTGTGGGTGCCTCGAGGTGCAGCAGGTGGTCCTGGGAGGCTTGGGGAGGAGGGAAGGACCCACAGGACAGGGTGAGTGGGGTAGTTGTTTTCTCTCCTTTCTCTCTCTCTGCCATACCTGTCACCATATAAGGGGTCCCACCACTGGCGGGAGGCTCTTGGGTGGCCAGGAGGGCAGGGGCTGGTTATTTCTGATGAGCAGAATCACCCACGTCAGAGGCAAGACGAGTGAGGGCGGAGCCACTCTCAGCCCCACAGCCTGGCTCAGGGACTGTCCACTGTGCAGCCTTGTCCAGCCCCAGCCTGCCCTCCGCAGCCTGGCCAGCCCTCCTGGGAAGGCAGAGTGGGCAAGGGTCCAGCTGCAGGGGCCCCACACACCTGCCTTCACAGCCGTGCTCAGCCACTGCCCAGCTGTGTGTCCTCTGGCAAGTGTCTGAGCCTCTCTGAGTCTCTGCTTCCTCCTCTATCAGCCCCTCAGGGGTCCCAAGAGGGCCTGGGACATGAGGCCTGGAAAGAGCTTTCAAATGTTCAGGCTTCCCTAAGGATGGGGTTCCCCATGCCTTCTGGGTGAACACTGGCTCTGCAGCTTCTGTGTCCTGGAGGGGGACGGGGGGACCCAGAGGACCACCGCGGGGACTCTGGGCTCTGGGAGGTCTTTGGAGATGAGACAAGGGGGATGAGCAGGCCTTGGGGTCCCAGCGCTGAGTCTGCAGCCTGCCCGCCCCAGCTCGCAGTCTCCTTTGTCGCTGGGGCATGGGGGGAGGGCAGGGAAGGTGGCCCAGCCGTGTTCCCGCGGGCTCCTGGCAGGTCTAGAGAGGAATAAATCCACCGGGAATGTGAGTCCCTGGGAGGGTCCCCCCGGAGGGTCCGTGTGGCGACCTGCAGGGGGCGGGGCTTTGTCTGTCCACACGGAGCACCCTGGAACGCCCCCAGCCTCTGCAGTGTTCAGGAGAAAATAAATTAAGTGCAACAAGATAGTTGTAAAGCGCTGTCCCCGTGGCGTCATAGCGCTAAATGACAGATGTTTCGCTCTGAAAAGTGGCTCTAATGTCTGTGCAGTAACTTTGTCTCAAATGATTTCGGCAGACGTCAATAGAGGGGGACCGAGCATGGTCTCGCCACCCCTCTGCAGACACCGATGCAGGGGAGGCCTGGTGGGGAGGCGGGGCCGGGCCTCGGGGGTTCTCGCACGTCTGGTCTGGTGCGGGTGCCCAGGGTGGTGGCTGGGCAGGAAGGGGCATCCTGGGAGGTGGAAGTGGTAGCAAGCACGAGGCCCGGCCAGTGGAAGGGCAGGCGAGGTCATCCTGGGCAGAGGCTCCCAGGGCGCCTGTCACGGAACTAACTCATGGCACAGGTGAAGTGTCCGTGGGCCGGCAGAAGGCCTGGGCTCCAGACCAGTGGGCTGACCTGCACAGCTGATGCCCATCCCTGGACCTCAGGGTCTTCATCTATAAGATGGGTGCACTGGGTGACCTCACCTGTGGAGTGCTGACCATGTGCAGGTGCAGGACTGACAGGTGGACACAGAGACATCCGGGACAACAAACAAAACCAGCAGCCCCACTGGAGGGACTCAAGAAGGGCTCCCCAGAGGAGAGGGCACTCGAGTGGGGCCGGACTGGGTGCACAGGAGCTTTCCCGGCAGGCAGGGTAACGAGGAAGAGCATTCGAGGCAGGGAAGGTGGCACGAGTGGCGTGACTTCATGTGCCCGATGCCTGTGGAAGGGGGTGCAGTCTGTTGAGGGGCCTTGAGGGCCTGGTCTTTACTATGGAGAGACGGGGGGGGGGGGGGGGGGGGAGTAAACCAAATCAGATCTGCGACTTGGAACGTGAAGGGTATTTTTTCCTGTTTTATTGTTCTACATTTTCGCTTTCCAGACTTCCTAGAAGGAGATGGATGAGTTTACTTATCAGAGAGAAAACAAATGTGAGAAACAACAGGGGTGGAATAAAGACAGCACTTGCTCTCTCTGAGCTGCCTCGGGCGCGACCAAGTCCCAGGGCCAGACGGGTCCCCATGGGCCTGTCCAGCTCCCAGCAGAGTGCTGGGCACCCTACCTAACTCCCAGTGTCATGCATCCGACAGCTCCTGGGGGCGGGGAGGGAGCAGAGTGAGATACGGGTTTCTGGCCCCACTCCCTCTCCATCCCTCCTGGGCCTCAGTTTCCCCTGCTTTAAACAGAGAAGGCTGGACTCGGTGAGCTGGAAAACCTCCTGCAGTTTCCATGGGACTCTGTGACCCCGAAAAGGGCAGACTGACGGGGAGACACCCCGGATGCCCCTGGAAGTTGTATTAAATGGTCTTTGGATGATGGGGCGCCTCTGGTGTCCCCTTTAAGTGACTTACAGCAGCGCATGCTTGTGGAGGTGCACCTCACAGCATTACCTCACCGAGTGCTCCCACGAGCCCACCTCCTCCTCACAGCGTCTCCACTTGACAGTATGGGAATCCGGGCACAGAGAGGTTAAGCAACTTGCCTCAGGTCACACACCCGACAGGCAGCGAGGCTGGGCCCGGACTCCTTCCTCTCAGCCACAGCTGTCTGTCCGTCCACTACAGGCTCACTGAGAGCCGCACGGTGGTCGCCAATCTGCAGGGGGCAGGTCAGGGCCAGATCAAACCCCTGGCCTCGGAGCAGGAAGTGGGCAGCCACCCCTGTGGCCCTGGCCAGACCCCAATCCTATCTGAATGCACCAGCCAGGGGACCCCCGTAGCCCAAATCTCATCGGCCAGCTCGAGGGCTCCCGCAACAGTCTGTCGAAACTCAAAACCTAATGATATTTATAGAAATCATTTCCAAAGAGCTGTTCAAATAAGACACCTTGTGACCTGGGAGGAGAGGGGTGGGGTCACAACAGCTTGGTTTTCTTTTCCCTGAACTTATGGTCTTATTTTTTATTTTTCTTTGTATTTTAAAAATTTATCTTTATTGTTGAAAGTATTACAGATGTCCCCTTCCCCCTTTGATCCCCTCTGCCCCGCATCTGCCCCACCCCCAGGTCCTCCGCATACAAGTGTCTGTGTCCTTGGGCTGTGCCTGTGGGTTTCTTTTACTAAATAGGACAGCTCAAGTCCTCCACTGGGTGCCCCACCCATCCCCCAGCCTGGCACATAATCCTCTCAGGCCCTTTATAAAACACCCGCTGTTTAAAGTGTTATTAAATGCCCTTTTTTGGATTATAACTTTTACTCTTGATTATATGATGACTCCATAATCAAATATTCATTGGATAATGATAATTAAAATATATAATCCCCCCAAAGATGTTTAGAACAATTTAGGCTACGTTGACTTAGCTACGGGGAGTTAGGGGTCAGCAGCAGAATGAGGGGTAATTTTTTTAGAACTAATTTTGTGGTTTTTGTGGCTTTGAGGCCAGAGGGAGAAGGTCACGGGAAGGCAGGAGGCAGGGTGCAGTGGCCCCTCCACCTAGGGGACTGCAGGCCCGCGAGGGTCGCCCCTTGGTGCAGCCAGCATGACCTCACTCTTTCAGAACCGAGCCGGGGCCACACCTGCTGGACGAGCAGGGTCACCCCACAGGAACCAAGCATGCAGGACCTGCGATCAGAACAGACTCAGGCTGCCCGCTGGCCTCCTGGACGCTGCTTGTTAAACTGCACCCGAGAGCAGGTCGTGGACCGGGGCGCACGCTCTGCCTGGGTCCTGCTGTGGGCGGCTCTCCCAAACGCCAGGGCTGTGTCCCCAGCAGCCTGGCCCAGGCTGGGCTCAGCACGCTCCGCCTGAGTCCTTGCCCCAGTCTGATGTTGTGCACACCTGTCTCCCATGTCCTTCTAAACCAGAAGTGGTGCAGGGCAGAACTGTGCCCTCGGGATCCAGGGGACAGGCTCACTAGCTTGTCCCCAAGCCACCCTGTGGGGCAGGAACCGTGCCCTGTGGGTCAGGCAGGGAAGCTGAACCTCAGAAAGGAAAGGGGCTGCCCAGAGTCACAGCTGCAGGGCATCCGTCCCCTCCTCCCCAGCTGGCTATGGCTGTTACGATGAAGCCTAGAGAAGCCAGGAAGACCCCCACTTCTCTGGGCCTTGGCTGCACCCCTCCCACCCCTGCCACCCCGTTCTGAACTGAGCCAGGCAGTCCCTGCCACTGCCTAAGCCTCCTGCACAGTGAGAAAAGTAGACACCGGCCTGCAATCAGTGCCACTAACGACAGGCTGCGGAAACCCACTCACCACCGGCCCTAAGGCCCAGGACGCTCGGGGCAGGGGAGACTGAGCCACATTCCATAATCCACATCTACGTAAACCAGTAGGTAAACCCTGCAAACCTCCTTTCACAGAAACACGGCGACGGCCACACCACACCCCTCTCCCTGACTGCAAGGAGGGGTCCCAGCGACAGGCACCCCCCCGGACAGAGAGGCATCCCCTGGGCAGACATCTGCCACCTTCCTGAGAGCTCGGCTCAAAGCCCCAGAAGACAGAGAAGGCTGGAACCCCCCCAGCCTCCTCCACAGGGGTGCTGGGCAGGGCACAACCCTGACTTTAGGATGGGGCACAGGGGACCCCTCCTCTGTCCTGGGCTGAGGGTTGCCCCTAGACTCACTATCTTGGGGAACAGATAGTCCTCAACCCTGGGAGCCCCAAGGGAGCACCTCCCCAGTGAGGACACTGAGGCCTGGGGATGTCAGAACCCCATCCGACGTCACCCAGAGCCCAGGTGAGACTGGCCACAATAGCTGCCAAGCAGGGGGACCTCCTTCCCGTCAGGCCTGCGACTCCCTGTGACATAAGCTGGACAGTCTGCCAAGTCCTACTGGAGCAAATACCCCAGACGGGGTGGCACAGAAACGCATGGTCCTCAGCTCCGCAGACCAGATGTCTGAGACCAAGGTGTTGGGGGGCTGGTTCCTCCCGAGGCCTCTCTCCTTGGCATGTGGACAGTCCTCTCCTCCTGGTGTCCCTACACGGCCATTCTTCCATGTGTCCCAGTCCTGGTCTCTGCTTGCAGGACACCCATCCTGTGGGAGAAAGGCCCACCCCCGTGACCTCGTTTTACCTGTCACCTCTTAATGACCCTGTCTCCACACAGTCACTTTCTGAGGTGCTGGGGCTAGCTAGGACTGCGACATGGACTCTGAGGGGAACACAGTTCAGCCCATCACGTGTACCCCTAAACCCTTGCTGCCACCCCAGGAGGAATCTGACAGAAGCTCGGACCCCTCTGCTCTGCCCCACCCTCTCCGCTTTGGGAGGGAGGCACCTAGAGGGAGTCACAGCCCTGGCACCAGTTCCGAGGGGGCAGAACCCAAAGCTTACCATCCTCCCGCTCTCATGGCTGCTGCTCAGCCCTGGGGGGGCCCTGAGGGGGTCGGCAGCAGAGGATGGGGACACCCAGGTGCTCGGTGGGGACCTGAGGTTGCTCCCTGCGGAGGAGGGAAGGCACCTGCTCCCACCACCTCGGGGTAGCCTCTGCAAAGCTGGCTAAGATACCCTTGCAGACAGGGCGGCTTCGATGGCCGGAACTGACCCTCAGAACCTCCGGCTCTCAACCCAGAGACCATGGGGTTTAGGTGACGGGGACACTAACTTCTCACGTGCGGAAAAAACAAAACCAACCAAGCCGCTGGCCCTGCCACACACAGATGACAAAGTTTCCCCAGGCTCCCGGGACACCCCACCTGGGATCTGCCCCACGGGACTCCAGGGAGGAGGTGAGGCCCGAGGCTCTGAAACAGGCCCAGCATTACTGCCCTGCCCCCCATTTTCCAGGTCAAGCCTTGCGCCCTGGCCCTGGGGAGCGAGCCGCCTGCTCCGGGGCATCCGCGAGGCTCCTAACAGCCTAGATTTCCCCCTGCTCTCCGTGGCACCGCGGCCTTTCCAGTCTTGAAGGAGCCGTGGAGCCTCCAGGAAGCAAGGGGAGGCTGCCCAGGTCCTCCCTGCCCAGGCCTTGCCTCCACCCGCCAGGGCCTGTGGGACTCGGGGACTGGGTCCAGAGTCCCAGACGGTGCTTCCCAAGCCCAGCCTGGACACCAGAAGGCAAAGGGCGGCGAGGTCAAGACCAGCGCCCTCCAGGTGGGGGCTGCCTTCCCTCCCCTCCCCTCCCCACCCCCCAGGACAGACTCCGGCCGGTTAAGCAGCGGCTCTGGGCTTTTCAGGGGTTAGAAGGGGTCTCAGAGAGGGCTGGGGGGAAGAGGACAGCCCAAGGTGGGGCCAGGGGGAGAGACGAAGGGGGAGCCCGAGGAGAGAGGAAGGAAAAGAGGGACAGTGGGAGTCTGCTTCCAGAGCAGGGAAGGAGCCCCATCTCCAGGGTCCTAGCGCCAGAGACCCAGCTGGGCTCCTGGGCTCCTGTCCTTTCCACCCTCAGCAAGTCCTGTCCCGCAGGCCCCTCCATGTCCAGGTCTGAGCAGCTGTGTGGGGGGGCTTCCTGGGGAGAAGGGGGGTGGACAGAGGGCTCTTACAGAGGCCTCAGCCCCCTTACGGGTCAGAGCTGGGTCCTTCAGAGCCGTCCACTGTCCCAGACAGAGACCCGGCCGGCCTTGGGACCTGCAGTGAAGCGGTGGCAGGAGGTGGGTGCTCCCAGGAAGGAGGCACAGCCGTGGGGCTCAGCGCCCTCTGGCCAGGGCAGTGCTGAGGGAGGCCTCAGCCACCCCCCAGTCCCCGGCCAAGAGGGACAGGTGACACTGCATAGGCCTCAGGCAGTCTTTAAGCCTCGAATGAGATGGTGACCCTCCCAGTCCCACCCTGCCCCGCTGGGGCCCCAGCTGAGGGCGGCCACCCGACTGGGACCACCCGTCCCTCCGACACCCCCTCTGCTCCCTCACCTGGGCTCTGGGCTGTGCCTGGAACTGCCTGTGAGGTTGGCTTCGCTTTCCTCTCCTTAAAATGGGGACAGGGACAGGGACAGGGGCAGGAACACGCCTGAGATGGGAACAGCGCGCCCAGGGCAGGCTGGCCCTGCGGCCCCGGCCGCGCCCCTCTTTACCCCAGCACCTGGCTCTCAGCCGGCCTATCGCGGCCCCTGGCCCCTGGCCCCGGGCACCAGGTGAGCCGCCCCGCAGCTCGGCGCCTAACACCTGCCGGCCTGGGGCAGGGAGGCCGGGGAGGCAGGGCCCAGGGCGCCGGGCCTGCTGCCAAGTGCCCCCACCCGTCCAGGCCGCGCTGCCCCCAGAGGAGCGTTTCCCAGGCGCCCACTGGCGGGCCCGGGGAGGGCACCGGGGGTTCACTGAGCCGGGGGGAGGGCGCGGGGGGTTCACTGCGCCGGGGGGAAGGAGTCGGGGGGTTCACTGAGCTGGGGGGCGGGAGTCGGGGGGTTCACTGGGCCGGGGGGAGGGCGCCGGGGGTTCACTGCGCTGGGGGGCGGGCGCCGGGGGGTTCACTGAGCTGGGGGGAGGGAGTCGGGGGGTTCACTGCGCCAGGGGGAGGGAGTCGGGGGGTTCACTGAGCTGGGGGGAGGGCGCCGGGGGGGGGGGTTCACTGAGCTGGGGGGAGGGAGTCGGGGGGTTCACTGAGCTGGGGGGAGGGAGTCGGGGGGTTCACTGAGCTGGGGGGAGGGAGTCGGGGGGTTCACTGCGCTGGGGGGCGGGCGTCGGGGGCGGGGCGCCGGCTCCGCAGCCCTGGCCCCGCACCCGCCGCTGGGTGAGGGCCGCGTCGTAGTTACACTGTTGAAATTAAGTGAATAATTAGAAAGAAGCCGGTTATCAATTAGCCAACGAGCCCGTCTTCCTCCCACATCCCCGCCCTTCCCGCTTCTGTCCTTCCTTCTCTCGTTCCCTTTTTCCTCTTTTATTTTTTATTTTCTTTTTCGGTTAATCACTGTGGCCGCGGTAATGAGCCGCCTCGGGTTGCCAGGCAACCAGCCCCGGGCTCCGCGGGCGCAGCTGCCTCCCGGCCGCGCCCTGACGGCTGCGCGGGGCTCGGCGCCCAGGCCGCCCTGCGGGGGGCGCGGCGGCCGCTCCGGGGAGGGGATCCCGCCGCAGCGCCGTCTGTGCGGCCCGAGGGCTGGCACGCGCTGGGCAGGGGCCGGGACACCGCGGCCCGCGCGCTCCCCGGGCCCGGGGCCTGCGAATTCGCCCCCGTTACCCCTCGCCCCTGGCGCCCCACCCAGAGCGCCGCGGACGCCCAGCCCCAGCCACTCGCAGCCGCGCGCGGATCACAGCGCTGGCTGTTTCCCCGATGCCCGCGGCTGTTCTCAGCGGCGCGCACGCGGCCCCGGACTGGCTGCGGTGGGCTCAGGCCGCTGCGACCGGGAGGAGGGAGGCGGCTCGGCCTGAGGCCCGCTTGCCCTCCAGGCCAGGGGCCCGGGCGGGGTGCGACGCCCGGCAGGACGCGGGTGCCCGCGGGTCGAAACAGGAAGGAGGGATGGGGAGAGGTGCGGCCTGGGCCCTCCGCCCGGGGCCGGGCTGCAGGGGTGCACACCCTCCGAGGGGCGGCCCTGGTCCAAGCAGAGGGCCAACTGACTGGGCCGAGCCCGCTGGCCACCGCCGCCCTTGGGTCCCGGTCACGTCCCAATTCGCGCATCGGCAGGCCTGATCCCGCTCCAACGCCGCCCTGAGGCTCCGGCCGACCCCTCAGTGCGCGCTCCGGGGGTTCACACAACGCCCCCCAAGCCCCCACCGCGTCCTTGCACCGGGTGCCCCCTCCTGCCCGGGGTCTCTCGCGCGGCTCCACCGGAGTGTCCACCCCCGTCTGCCAGCTTGCCCACGCCGTCCCTCTCCCAGTTCCTCCCGAGCGCTCCACCCCACTCCCCAACTCTCGTTGTGTGTGTGTTTTCTCTAATTCTCCGGAGTTACTCTTTTGTTGCCAATTGTTTCTATGCCCCGAGGCCACGCTGTAAATGAGATGTTACATCTGCACCAAGCTAAGTAAACACTTTATAAATGAATAAATAAGTGAATAAATAACGAAACAGTCATCTCGGGATGGACCGGCTGCCAGGGCTCAGGCCAGCTGGTCCCAGTCCATGCGGTGCCCTGGCCTCCGGGTGGGGAGAGGTGGGTTGGGAGCTGGTCTCTGTCCCCTCTTCCCTCGTGGCTGACCCAGCCCACCAATGCCTCGGTTAAGTGCCTCTCCTCAGCCGCCCCCACCCCCTTCCTCCATCTCCCAAATTTTCCTCCAGGCTCCGCAACATTGTTTCCCCCAGATGTCAGTTTGGGATTCATGCTTCCACCCCTCGGTTTTCAAACAAAAACAATTGTCACCAAGGCTCTTAACCCTGGGCTTGCCACTAAATGCGGCTTCTCTCACGCATTGGTGGTCAGCGCCCAGGCAGTGTCCAGCCACCCAGGTCCGCGCTGACCGGAGGCAGGGCTGGGGGTCTGCGAATCTGTCCCAGAACTGACAAACTGTCACGAATGAGAAAAACATCGGGGGCAGGCGGGGTGTGTGCTGCCAGAGCCCCCACCTCCCACCCCGCCCCTGCCCGGCTGCTGCCTCCCTGTGAGCTGGAGCTGGGGGAACCAGGCAGACTCCCCCGTAAAGCCAGATCTCAACTCGGAGAGAGGCCGAACTTGGCAATTATCTCGGATAACAAGAACAAATGGAAAAGCACTCATTGAGTAACTGATATCAATTATGGAACCCGGCTTTGGCGTCTGGAATAAATGATAGGGGAATCGGCCTGAGAGAGAGGGGAGCAGGCATGTTATTATTTACGCCAGATTAAGAAGAGTATCCAATTTGCTGGCCATCTCCCTCCCCGTGGGAACTGGCATCAATTTTATTATTGTTCCTCCGATTTTAATATTCTCTAAATGAATTACTATTGAGTGAGGTAGTTAGTCAATAGTTTAATGCAATTAATTATCTTTAAATCGCTTTGTTATCTTTTTTTGAAAGAGAGATTCTTTAACTCCGGCAAGCAGTTGTTTACAGGAAACTTGGGGGGGGGCAGGGAGGGGCCTGGAGTGGAGATGCAGTGAGGGGTTTTCCTGGCTCAGAAGCAGAGCCACCTTGGATCCCAAATTCACAAAATTCCAAGGTATGGGCAAGGCAGGGAACCTCTTCAAGTGGTTGAACCTGGCACCTGCGGGGGGGCGTGGGGGCAAGCAGGTACAGCGCAGGGGCAGCCCACTGGACATAAGACAAGGGATGTATGTAGCCTGGGTACCCTTGCCACAGCTGGAGCCTCTGTGGTTCGTTTTACTTGTTTGTTGTTGGTTTAAGTAGATCTGGAGGGGAAATAATGAAACTCACAGGCCAGTTCCACTAGTGTTTCTTTTCTGGACTTCCCCTGGTCTGCTCTGGTGAGAGGGAAGCCAGCTCCTGGGCGTGTTGGTAAGAACAGCCTAGCTGGCCCCGTGTAATCACCACCTGCTTCTCCAAGGGACACTGGAGAGTGGCCTTAGGCAAAGGAGTTGGAAGACAGAAGACTGTAATGGGAGGAGCAAAGGGGAGCCTGATGTTATTTCCAAGTTACTAAAGCTTAGCTTATTTCTGTTGGTGGGGTGGGGAAGCCTCACCTCCCTCCAACTCACACACGCACCCTAAAGTATCCCCAGACTTGTGTGGACTCGAGCGGGGCTCACTGTGACTCCCCCACCCACTGCTCCCAGCACCTGGGGGAGGCAGCTCAGGCCACCTGGCAGGGAAGCTGGGGGGCAGGTGGGGACTGGAAGGTCCTCTCCTTTGTTTCCAGCTGCCTCTTCTTGCCCACTGCACTGATCAGAAGCACAAGGAAGCAGCCATCTCAGTTCAAACTGAGGGCCAGACATTTTCCAGAAAAAGCCCTCTCTTTCAGCATCTTTCCGGGGCCTCACCACAAAGTTGTCCGCTGTGAGGTCTGGCCAATGGAACATTTGCTAACAGAGAAAAGGGCGAGAGGAAAGGGAGAAACTTTTTCTCTAGCAGGTCACAGTACCTTCTCCATGATACCAGGACGTCAGACAGAAGAGTGTTGGGGGTGCAAGGGATCAGCGGAGTCCTGCTGGTGGACAGATTACAGGTAACAGATAACCTTGTAAACAGTCCCGGGCCTGGGCCAGGGGATGAGCCTGCCAGTAATAAAGAATGCTCAGGCGCAGAAGCAGGCTGCTACAAAGTGCAACATTGTATCTGACTCCGTGTGAGACATGTTTGCCGAGTTGACCTCAGCATGTCCAATTGCAGAGGGGTAAAGGGACACTAGTGTGGGACCCAGACACCAACTAGCTCTCAGGAATGCCAAGACAATCCCTGGGAATCTTCCTCTTCCTCCATCAGAGCTTTGGATCAGCCCCCAAAAGATATGCCAGAGCATCTCACCCATTCAGCGAAAATTGAATTCCTCAGAAATAGCACCGAGGACAGGACCTGGTATTTGATAGTGTTTTAAAAGTAATATTCCGTTTGTCGGTGCCGTGAAATAGAGCACCAGGAACGCTACAAGAAATAAAAAGAGTAATTTCTCAGTGGGGAAGGTGCCCGTTTCCAATTCAGGGCCGGGATTCTGGAACCTGGATCCTGGACACTTCAGCGGGACCAGAGTCACTGGGTCCTCACCGGTCAGGGGGACCAGCCCCTCCCACCCCCACATCTGGAATTGGCATCAGGGAGGCTGAGGTCTCAGGAAGTTCTCACACTTCACGACTCATTAAACGTGGGGCTTGGATTCCTCGGGAAGGGGATGAGGGTGGGAGTCACTCGGGGGGTTGGGGCTGAGCATTGGTCCCCTCCCCCAGCCCAGCTAGGCCGGCAGCAGCTGGCCCGGAAGGAGGGGGAGGGGCAGGGCTCAAGGGAGCCCCCTCCCCCAGGCTTGGGGACTCCTCCCCACACCCACCTCAGTGGGGTGACCCGAAAGCACCTCGCTGGGTGGGGGGGCTCCCGTGGTTCAGGAAGGGAAGAAACACCTTCCGATTCCTGAGAGCCCCCAGTCTTGTTGCAGGGAGCGAGGGCCCTTGATGGAGCGCACAGAGGGGGCGGGGGGGCACCTCTCCCACCAGCACTCCAGCCTCCCCGGATGATTTCCCTTGAACCAACGAAATGGGGGGGCTAGTGCCCGCCAGGCAGCCGAGATCTGCAGGGGCTGCCCTCGGACGGACCCGGAGGGCCGGCCTCCCCGGGATGTCTCGGGCCGGGGCGGCTTCGAAGCCTCCCTCCTCACGCTTCCCTTTGATGGTGACTGATACCGCCTTAATGTCTGAAGGGGATAATACTTCGGAGCTTAAAATTACAATTGCTTCTACTTAAATTTATTTGATGGCCGAGCGTTCCCGTTATACATCCGTATATGGGTTTTCAATATCTTAAATGTTTAAAAAGGTTTTATTCTGTACTTACACTGAGTGAAATTAAAAAGAAACAGTAAAATGTTTGAAAATGAAGTGCATTATGTTTAATAAATTTAAAATGAACAAAGACTGCTATATTGCCAGCAATATCTTTCCCTGCCCAGGGGCATTAATAAAGACTGGAGGTTTGGAAAAACAATATTTTCTATTAAAATTCTGCGCTGTTTCAATATTAAAAGGATATGTGATGAATTTCCAGTGTTACCCAGACGGGGTCAGAGATTAATTTCATTTCTTTCTGGTCAGCATTCTGTCGATAATTAATCAAAAGCAGAGTTTCTTAATGAAACACTTTTCATAAGGTGATAATTAGCAGGAAAGAGGCGGCCGCAGACAGTCCCGCGAGCTGTCTAATAACCGGCGAGGCTCAGGGCTGGGTCCTGGGGGCCGGGGCGGGGCCGCGGGGACACCGGCTCCCCAGGGAAGGGGCTGAGCGGCGAGAGGCGAGTCCTCCGTCAGCCCAGCGCCGAGCTCCGGCCGCTCCGCAGACCCGCTCAGGTCGCAGGAGGAGCCGGGAGAAGCCGGAGCCGAGGGGGCCTGGCCAGGCCCGCCCCGCCCAGTCCCAGAGAGGCCCCGGAACGCTGTGTGACCTTCAGAGTCTCTCGGTGTCTCTGGGCCTCCTCGGTCCCTCCTACTGGAGGAGCAGCTCAGACCCGAGCCTTCCGGGCCTAGGGGGTGGGGGGAGGGCTGAGCCCAGCCTTTGTCCTGACCCGCCACCCTCCCTGCAGAATTTTAGGGGGTAGAACCCACCGAAGCCTGTGCCCCTTCTCCCCCCAAGGCTCCCACTCGAGCCTCAGCCTCTCTCTGCCCGGTCGCCTGCGCCACGCCACGCCACGCCAGCCGGCCTGCAGCGAGGCCGGGAGGCCGCGGGAGGGAGGGGAGTAAGCGAGGGAGGGAGGGGAAGGAGAGGGGTGGAGGCATCCGCAGACGGAGGGGGATTATTAGTGCATTATAAAATTACTAAAAATAAATGGAAACAATTAAGGGGTTCAAGAGTAAATAAAGTTAATGAAACAAAATTAGCAGCAATTAGCGGCGGCTCCCGCGCGCCCGCGCTCACTCCACGCTGCCCTGCGCGTGGTCTGGGGCCTGGGGGCTCCGAGCAGCGAACAAAGGCCTCCGGCCGGGTTGGCCCCGCGCGGCCCTTGGGGGCCCTGCCTCGTGCCTCGGCGGGAGCCAGCGGGCTCGACCAGGGGCCGCCCGCGCCCCGCGCACCCCAGGTGCGCCCTAATCCCGGCTGAGCGGCAGGTGCCGGTCCAGGGCCGGCCTGGCCTTCCCGGCGCTGCTCGGGAAGCGCTGGAAACTTTCCGATAACGCCGAGAGGCGGGGGTTCTGTGCAGATGAGATTATCGATAGTTATTGAAAGACCCCAAATAGGATTTACAAAGCAGGCTCCTGCGCCTTTAATAGAATTCTAGATAATCTTTTATCACAACAAGACACCCATAGAATTATTTAAACAGATTGGACGGCTGCAGCAGCAAATTTCAATTATTCTAATGCTTTAATAAATGTGGTGCGTGTGTATTAAATTCAAGCTTCTTAATCCAAATTTTACGATTTAACTGCTCTGATTTTTCATTACTGCAACACGCACAGGCGGCACTGGCCCGCTTCCTTCCTGGGGAGGGCGATCCGGCCCAGAAAAGCCGGGGAGGGGAGCGCGGAGTGCGCGGCCTCCAGAGAGCGGGGAGCCAGAGGCTGGCGAGGGGCACCGGGCGCAGGGAGGTCTCAGGAAAGGCAGGACGGGTGCCCCCGGCAGGAAGGGAGGGCACAGGGAGGAGGGCCCGAGGGGGCTCCTGCGCCCCGTCCCTTCCCGGTGCTGCGCTTCTTGCTCCAGCGCCCCCTCCATACTCACACCATGGCTCTGCAGGCCCTGGTGGTTCCCCACCAGGTAGCTCCACCTGTGGGGGGCGCCCCGTGTGTGCTGGAGCCCCGGGCCAGAGCGCCCCAGCTCGCGCCTGAGCGCGCCAGGGAACCAAGGGCTGGGGCCCACCAGAGTCTCCCCTCGGGTGCCCCCTTCCCTCCAGTCCCTTCAGCCCTAAAGGAGGGGAAATGAGAGCCAAGCGCCCAGAACGCGCCCCTGCGCCCGCCCCTACCCCAGCCACCCAAAAGCTGCCTCCTCCACCCGCTTCAGAGCGGGGGTGCGGGGTCCGCGGCCTGGACCTGGGAGCTGTGAGCCCCGCGCGCCTCCCCCTCGCAGGGTGGCCTGGACGCGCAGCAAAGGTGGGGGATGAGGGGCCAAGCCGGGATCCCACCACTGCCGGCCAGGAAACAGGCCCGGAGCTCCAGCCCGGATTTCTCTGCGCCCTCGCAGGCGGGGGTGGGGGTGTTGAACCAGGCGGGGACAGAGCGGGGGTCTCCAAGACCAACTCTGCCCTGCACTGTGGCGCTAGAAGACTGGAAGGGCGTCAGAGGCGCGCTCCCATCCTGGGGCTGGCTCTTGTCCTAAACTCGCCCCTTCCCCCACCTCCCACCCAGTGCTCCTCCGCCGAGTCCCGGCGGCGCGGCCAGGGCTGACCCGGCTGAGCAGTGAGTTGGGCTCGGTCCAGAGGCGTCCATCTCTCATAATCTTTGTTTAATGTTGCATTTCTAAGCTCCGTATTAAGCAGCGGTATGGACGGCTGGATATTTAGTTGTATATAATTTACACCCTGATCCTGAATCGATCCGACACCTCCGGATGGAGTCTCTCTCATTTTTCACGCTCCTTCCGAGGTGCCGAAATAATACCCTCTCATTAGGAGACTGCGAGGCCTGGCTAATTTATCCAAACTGTCAGGGGCTTGTACAACCTCGGGTTAAAAATAAATCAGCAAAGAAACAACACCCTCTCTCCCTGCTCCCCCGGCCCCCGCCCGGTCCCCACCCCCACCGCACCGATTTATCAACAAAATTAAACCAGCCTGCATCTCACCGATTGACTAGCAAACGGCAGACTTTCAGAGCCTCGGCGCTGGGCTGCGGCGCCCGCCAGGGCCCGGCCATTTATTAGACAACAGGGGCCCGCGCTAAGCAATCAAACCCGATCGGCCCCCGGGCATGGGGGCTCCTGCCGCGCGCCCGGAGACCCTGGCGGGGGGCGCGTCAGGCCCGGTCCGCGCCCCGCGCGCCCCTCGTTGGACTCGCCCGAGCGCAGCCGCCCAGAGCGGCCCAGCCGCCGCGGCCGCGCCCTCCGCTTCCTTCCCGCGCTCCCCGGCCCGACCCGGCCCGACGCGGGGGCTGGACGGCCACCTCCCCGACGCCTTCCCTGCCCGCTTCTCTTCTCGGGAGGCCGGTCGCCTGCCCAGTGACCCGGGGGTCGAGCACAGCAGCCCCCAGCCCCGAGAGCCCCCAGTTCGTTCTCCCCTCCACCCCCAAATCCACCCGGGGCACCCGCACGCGCGCCGGGCGGGGGAGTCTTTTCTTCTCTTTTTGCAGAATTTAAAAAAAAAAATCGTTAGTTGACTGGGTGGTTGACTCACAAGAGCTCGCCTTGCAAACGAGACTCTTGAAATTATGTCGATAATTAATTGTGCAAATTTGTTTCTATTAAATAAAAATAACACGTATTGAAGACCTCAATTAGCATTAATTAAGCTTGATATCCTAATTTGGAAGTTGTGTAATAGAAAACAAGCGTTTTGGAGGGTGCGCTCCCCCCTCCGCCCCTCTCCCGCCCGCGCTCCCCCTCTCCCGCCTCCGCTCCTCGGCTGGAGAGCGAGCCGCGTAGCCTTTGGGCTGCTTCCCTCCTTGGAGAATTGGAAATGAGAAATGGAGATGGGGAATCAGGAGGTGCTAAATTAACTGCCTGATCTGCACTTATTGCTGCATACACATCCCCCATTACGGAGCCTTTCTGCAGCTCGGCTCTTAATATTCCAGGCATGGCGAGCCGTCCAGATAGCAGATTTATCAAATGGGAAAATGAATGTGTGATGATCAGTTAAATTGAAAATCAGCGCCCGCGTGACAGCTCGACCTGACACCTCCGTAATTAGGAAGAGGAATGGCGGCGTCGGGTGCATAATAGAGCAAAAACAATTTACACTCCCCCGTAATGATCCGGCGTTCAAATTGAAAATTTCTCCTGGTAGAAATTGAATTCATAAAGTATGATTCATGAAGGACACATCTCCTGGAGGCTGGCTCGACCAGATCGATTGATAGTTTGTCTAGAATCACACAGCCTGCTGCTTTTGGGGCTTTCAGGAAAAAGCTAAACTGTTTAAGTAAATCAGTAATTTCACCTTAAGGACACGAGTGTGCAGCCAGCGATACTCCAGCATCCCGACTGCAAATCCATTAAACATGAGGCCCCCCCACCCCGCGCAGCCGCCGCCGAAATGAACAGCTGCAAATTGAAGGAAGGAGGCGATTTATCGCTGCCAGACAAATTGTTCACCTTCGATAAAATAACCGGCATTTTACGCACAATTTTCTGCTACAATTTCATAATTTAAATGACACTTTAAATACAGTTTAATGGGGGTGGGAGTGGAGAAGAGGGGAGAGTTGACTGCAGGCCGAGGCCAGACCGGACTGGCCCGAGACAAAGGGTTCGAGGCCCTGCTGTCCGGCCGGCCGGCCGGCTGGTCAGTGGAGAAGGGGGGCTGCGGAAGCCAGGAACCGGACCTGCCCCCCCCCCCGGCCGCGGCTGAACCCTAGCTACCTGCTCCGGGGGCCCTGGCCCCTCCACACCAACTCCGCGCCCCGCCTGGGGGCGACCTGCCCCGAGCCGCGCCGCCAGCGCCGCTGTCTCCTTCCTGCGGATCCCACCCCCTCCCGCGCTCCCTTCCCCGTCTCTCTTTTCTTTTGATCTAATTATTTTTCCTATAAGCTCGGTCTCCTAGAGAGCAAATATCAGAGTCACTGAGCGAAAATTATGTAAATATTATTAAAGGGACTCGGGCTCCGAAATTCATTTGCACCCGCGCGAGGAGGAAAGCTGTCCTTCTGATTATTCTCAATTTATTTGCAAATAAAGGCCCGATGACCAGGAGGGATCAGGGACATTTAACGAGGCTGTAAACATAATTCCACCCCGCTCAGCCTCGGTGGAATTAATGGTTTTAATAATTGGGATCCCAATTTCTTGGGGAATTGGTGGCTTTTGAGGCACCGAGGACCCAGGGCCCAGGAAGACGGAGGAGGGCGGGTTGGGATTTTGGGGGGGGAGGCGGATGGGTGGAGGCTCCCTCCGGGGCGGGGGCGGGGGCGGGGGCGGGGGCCGGCTGCAGGCTCCAGCCAAGTTTGCTAATATTTCTTCGCTGCAGATGTCCTGAAGCCCCCGAAGGGTCCCCCGGGGACCCGGACCCTATTAGAACAAATGTGCACTGCTTTTGTAAAGAGGCGCGTTGGCGGCGCCTGTCCTATTACGGGCGACACATGATCAATAGGCTGATAGCGCAGAACATCAATATAAGCGACAGAACAATGAGGGATATCATGGGGCATCTATCTTAATACAGCCGCTGCAGGAGCGCCGCGGCTCATGAAAATGCCGCCCCACGGCCCGTCTCCGCTCCAGCGTGCGCGCACTCCCCCGGCTGCCCGCGCTAGATTCTCCAATTTCAATTTGACACCCCAGCCTTTCATGCTAATTCTATTATTGTAAGAAGTTTATGTGATTTCATATCACTAGAAATCGGTAATGTATAATAACCCTTTGGGCAAGAAACCCGGTCCCCGCAGCAGCCACCGGAAAATAATTACTTTCATATCAAAACTCCGCAGGAGCCCAGCGGCCCAGCCCTCGCAGCCCCCGGCTCCGTCACCCCGCGCCGCGCGCCCGGCCTGTGCCAGCGGAGGCGGTGCGCGCGGGGGCGCGTGTGCCCGTGTGCGCGCCTGTGTGTGGCGCGGGGCAGGCGGGGGCGCGGGGGAGGGCGGGAGAGGGGAGCTGCAGATGCATAAATTTGTTCAATCAGAAAACACAAACACACCACACAAAAGGAGGCATTAGGCGCAGACCCGGGGGCGGCGAGCAGCCTCGGCCCCGCCCCGCCCCGCCCCGCCCCGGGGGAGAGGCATGGAAAATGGGGGGGCGGGGGGGGACTCGGAAATTTGAAAAAGATGGACCTGAGAGCTTGCGTTTAACCAGCTTTATTTATCAAAAATGGTACATATATAAATATTCTTAGACATTTTTGCACTTTACAAGGCTGAGGATTCTTGTTGTGGGTTTGGGGGGATGTGGGTTCGGTTTTCTTGTTTCTTTCTTGTTTCTTTTTAATCCCTTGAGAGGAGCGTCGCACCCCAAGTCCTGCGGTTGCTGCCTAGGTCCGAGTTGACACAGCGTGTGTGTTTTTTTTTTAAAAAGGGGGGGCGGGGGGAGAAAGCAGAAGAAAAGCAGTATTTCTAAGCCGATCACCTGATTTTGTTGTGAGTCGGAGCCGGAGCCACCAGCGCAGGGCGGCTGAACTCTCGCGGCCGCCGCCCTCAGTCCATGTCCACCTCCTCGCCATCCAGGGCGCTGGGTCCGGCCGTGGCGCCTGGCTCGGGGCCCCCGCAAATGGCCGGCTCCCCAGCGGGGCTGGGCGCCCGCGTTCCAGCCCCGGGCGACGGCGGGAGTGGCGGCGGCGGCGGGGGAGCCTCTGGGCAGGCGGCCCCCACGTCTGAGCGGTCCCCGTGGCCGCCCTCGGCCACCGCTGGGTCCCGGAAAGGCGCCGGGGTCGGGGCCCCCGGGGAGGGGACGGCGTCGGGGCTGCGGCGCGCAAAGGCCGAGTCCGCAGCACCGCCGGGCCCCGGGAAGGCCCCGAAGCTGGCCTGAGCGGGGGCCGCGGGCGGCGCGGCGGGCGCGGGCGGCGCGTCCTTGGGCGCGGGCTCGGGACCCGCACCGCCCTTGAGCGCGGCCTGCGGCACCAGGAAGCCCAGCGGCTGCGTGATGGGGTAGAGCAGGAAGTGGCCCTTGCCGATTAGGGTCCGCGGCGCGCACGGCAGCCCGGGCGCGAAGTCCAGCCCGGCGGCGGCGTTGGCCGGGGCGGCTTTCCGGCGCGGCGGCGAGTCGGACAGCAAGCTCTCCACGCTGAACGGGCTGGCCTTGGGCAGGCCCGCCGCGCCGCGCTCCGCCGCCGCCCCGGGAGCACAGGGCGCCGCGTCCTGGTCCGCGGGCCGGCCTGGCCGCAGCTGCGGGCCGGCGCCGCTTCTTTGGCTCGGGTAAAAGGCAGGGTCGCAGGTGCCCGGCGCGGGCGGCTCGCCGGGCGGGGCGGGCGCGGAACCCGCGGCGCCGGCACTGTGCGCGCCGGGGCCCTTGGCGGCGGCGGCCGGGGGCGGCTCGGGCGGCTCCGGGGACAGGCCGCCGCCGCCGCTGTCGCTGTCGGAGCTGGGCGCGCTGTGCAGGGACAGGCCGCCGGGCGAGTGCAGGTGGCGGCTCTGGCTCTTCAGCAGCCTCTTCTCGTGTTTGCGCTTCTTCTTCTCCATCTTCTCCAGCTCCTTGCGCGCGATCTCCTCGGGGTCCATGGGCTCGCCGCTGCACGTGGTCGGGTGCGAGTTGTGAGCCGGCCGCCCAGGGCCCTTCTTCGTGTTTTCCTTCTTCCTCCACTTGGCCCGGCGGTTTTGGAACCAGACCTAGAGGAGCCGAGCGGGAAGAGAGGCAGATCAGCCGAAGGGCTTGCGGGGCTGCGGGCCTCCCCGCTCCCCCAGACAGGCCTGCACAACCTCGGCTGGGCCAGGCCGGCCCTGCTCTGGGTTTTGCGCTCAATCTGCAGGTTCCAAAGGACACCTTTTCCACCCCAAAGAGGGAGAGGGGGCCTCTCGCCCAGCTTCCCACTCTAGCTTCTCACCTGGGGGGACTGGGAGCTGCCCCTCCATTGGGCAGGGCCAGTGTGGCCCTGACCCAGGGCATCGGGTTCTTGGTCCGGAGGTAGAGAGCAGGGGCCAGCCTTGCCCCTCCTGGCTTCTCACAGCTCGTGCTCTAAGCAGCCCACCGGGCCGGGCGCTGACCGTCTGGCCCGAGGACACCAGGCGGCTGGGCTCAGCCGCCCTTCACACCTGTCTTCGGCCCCCTGGAGACTGAGTCACAACCCAGATTTTGGCATCCCAGTGAAGGGAAACCAGGACCTTCTTCTACAAGGGCCCGGGAAGCCAAGTCCAACTCGGGGGAGGGGAGCGTAAGTAGCCTCCCTCCCCACACATTCGCACACCTCCTCTTTCTGGAGGCTTCACGCCCAGGCACCCAAACGGTGCTCTCAAACCGACTGCACTTGGCTTTCGGGACAGGGTGGGGGAGGCAGGGAAGCAGGAGGCCAGCTGCCAGGCCTGGCGTAGAAGAGGCGGTGGCCATCCTGCCTCTTCCACTCTCTCTGCAGGCCTTGTCCTGGCCAGCACGCCGGACTGGGGGGAGGGGACAGCAGCCCCGGATCCCGGCTCTGCCGGGACACAAACCCCAGCCAAGCCTCAAGCAGTCTCCGCGCGATTCAGTCCTGCCCCTCTTCCTATCCTTTGTGGTGGCCACAGAGAGGCTGCCGGAGTGGGCCCGGCGTGGTCACAGGCAGCCTGTCATGCCAAGGTGGGTGCTAACTTGCAACCTCTGCAAGGCTGTAACTGCCCTTTCTCCCACCACCAGCTTTTCAAAATACTTTCTTGGGGGTGCAAACCAGGCTGCCTTGTCAGCAAGAATCGGTCATTGTACAGGGGAGACGTGAAGAGTTCTTGACTTCACTTAAGACACGGTTACGGCCACTGCAGAGGCCCTGAGCAGAGGCCGAGCTCGGGAAGAGCACCTTCAGACAAAGCTCTGGGGGCTGCCCGGGCTCTGCCAGCGGCCTCCCGAAAGCCCAGTGCCACCCTGCACCCAGTCCCCACCCGGAAGATGTCTGTACTTCAGGGAAACATCCAATTACGCACAATTCATCTCAAATTTTTACTCCACCGAACTGATGCTGTGTTTTCTAAAAGAATACCAGTCAGTCTCCGAGTGAAAATCAGGTCGCGGGTAAGAAGACCTGTAACTGTGCCGGCGGCATTGCAGACGCAGACACCCTTCTCCTCGGTGTGTTAATTGTTTAAGTTTCTGCCCCCCCCTTCCTCGAGCTGCCCGCCCCTGCAAAGCGCTGGATGAGTACGCGTTTCCATCTGAATAGCTTGGAGGCGAAAGGTAAGCAAACGCCTTGGGGCCAGGCTGCCGGCAGAGCCCGCGAGGGGCGAGGCCGGTCTCCCTCCCCTGCCCTGGGCCCGCCGCCGCCCCTCCGCCAGCCGCCGAGCCCGCGTGTCTCCAGGTCGCCAGAGCCCCCGCGCGGCTCCCCGGCTGGGACGCAGCTGCTGTGCTTGCTACTCTGGGGCAGCCGCCGGCCCCTCCCGAGCCGCCTCGACTTCCAGGGACTCCCGCGCTCCTCCCCAAGAGACGCCGGGCCCCAGAACACCCGCCGCCGCCGCCGCCTTCCAGCCGGCAGGCGGGCGCCAGGCGGGCCCGGGACCGAGGCTGCGGCTCCGCCTGAACAAAGGGCCGGCGCGCGGGCGAGCGCGGGCTCGGGGGACGCGGGTCTTTACCTGAACTCGGGACTCGACCAGGTCGAGGCGCAGCGCCAGCGCCTCGCGCATGAACACGTCGGGGTAGTGGCTCTCGTTGAAGGCCTTCTCCAGCTCCTCCAGCTGCCAGCCGGTGAAGTTGGTGCGGGTGCGCCGCCGCTTGCAGCCCGGGCTCTCCTTGTCTGGGTCCCCCGAGTCTGCGGGCGAGCACGGGCGCCCGCGGCTCAGACACGGCGGGAGCCAGGTCCGCCCCCCACGCCGCCGCCCTGGGTCCGGGCCGCCGAGCGGGCGCCACGCCCTGTGCGGGTCCGGGCGGGACCCAAGGGCGCCGGTTCCGCGACCACCCGAAACTAACTCCTCTCCCCAGAGGGCCCGCCCCGCCGCCCGCCCCCCGCGCCTACCGGACAGCTTGAAGGGCTGGCTGTCGCCGCCCACCCCGCAGGCCGCGGGCAGCAGCGGCGCGGGGTTGACCACCGAGGCGGCGGCGGCGCACGAGCCGCTGAGCAGGCCGTCGATGGAGAAGGGCACGGCGGCGGCCGACTGCAGCTGGTGGCCCGCCAGCTCGTACACGTGGTGGTGGCCCAGCGGGTAGGGGAAGCCCACCACGCCGCCCAGCGAGCCCCCGAACTGGGCATGCGGGTGCTCCAGGAGGCGGCCGTCCATCATCTC